>NC_044907.1:87076173-87377254 GCF_001633185.2 Quercus lobata | reverse complement strand
ATGCTGTAACTCATTCAGAAAATGACCCAAAAAAATGATATATCACTATTTAAGAAATAATAAAAATGAAATTAGTGTTTTTTACTTTCTATTAAAAAAAAAAGTTAATATAGATCGATTGGCCGGAGATGCTCCATCTCTTGCCCGAGGTCTTAGATGTTGGTCTTCTGGATATTCTCCTTCTTTGAAATGCAACAGATGACATAATTATCCTGCAATAACAACAACAACAACAATAAAAACATTTAGGGAGACGTTCAAACTTTAAACTATATTGAAATTTTGCATTGTGTATTTTTTTTTTATTTTTTTAGAATTAAACATGAAAATTAGGAAACATATATATGCATCAGCAAAAAATCCATGGCTGTTTATTCCATATATAATAAATAAAATCAAATAACTTTGGACAATATACAACATTAAGCAATTCAACATCATTAAGAAAAAAAAAGTGGGTCACCATAATTGTAACCAAATAAAATGGGAGAGAATAAGCATTTAAAGTCGGACTCGATCATAGAATCAATTATGTGTCAACACCCAATTCCTAGAATATGTTAAAGTTCACACTCATCTATTCTCAGGCAATCAAGTTTGAGAATCAAATGATATAAATAGATTTCAAAGAAACTCAAGAAACAGAGCAATATGGATTATAAATATATAATATCAAGAAGAAGAAGAAAAAAAAACCTTACATTATTAGTCGTGTTTGCAAACTGCCCGTCAAGTCGGTATTCATTCATGGTCCACCTTCCCGTGGCATTGAAGCCATTCTTAGCAACAAAACTGAAACTTCGCTTAGACCCATAGTGTATTGCTTTGCTATCATCATAAAGCACTTCGTCCTTTTGACTTCTCCAAGTTGCAGAATGTGTAGATCTCTCAACGTGCTTATTTTTCTTCTTCAGTTTGGTGTAAAAATAGAGACGGTCCATATGGGTTTCTTGAAAAATCTTCATCCACGTGATAGGATCCCCAAAAACATCACAGTCGACGATAACATTCATCGAGTCCTCGAAGATTGGGTTCCCTTGGACCTTGTTGAGAAGATAGTAGAGAACAATTTCTTGGTCATTGGGTCTAAACTTGACACCAGGTGGCAACTCCATAAGTAGCTTCTGCACCAGCACTGATCTGATGATGAACCTTGTTGTTGTGTCGACAATGAGTGCTCAAAAGATCGCTGGAGTTGAAACTAACCGAGAATCTTCAAAGGGTTTGAAGATGATGAATGGAGTTTGCGTAAAAGAAGATTTCTTCAAGTGGGTTTGAAGAGAAGAGCACGCAATATTGAATGTTTTTATAGCAACAGAGAAGAGAAGAAATAATAATGATTACAGAAAGGAAAGCTTTGGGTCTGAGTTATTAATGGAGGTTTAGGGTTAAGGAAGGTTATATTTATATATAAAAAGAGAGAGAGGTCTGAGATGTGGGGTAAAATGGTAATTAGCGATAACAAACCTCCAACGGTCAGAACAGTAGTGGAAAGTTTATCAATGTAATTTCAATTTGTTTTGTCTTTTTTCGAATTGGGTTTAATTAATTTTCTTTCCTAATGGCGGCGGCATTTCCACGTGTTCTATGGAGAGTGGCTAGAATTTTATTTATTACTCACCAGGTTAGTTGTACTCGAATACGTGATAAGGTTTTTAGTTGAGTTAGTGAGGTGGGACCGTGGGAGTTTAGAGACCAACGGAGTGGATATGGCTCAAGAAACTCCTTTTTTTTCTTTTTTTCTTTTTTGAGAAAGTGAAGAAACTTTGTTCAGGCATTTTCTCAAACATGGTGGAGGCATCAATGTTAAGTGGTTATCGTTGATGTTAAACAATAACACTGGGTGCAAATTAACCCCTTGTTCAAGCTAATTTGTGGTGAAAAAATTTGGTTTCAGAATCTGGCTTCAATAAATGGTTTATGAATGATGTGGGTAGGTTTTGGTTGTGTGTGAATTAAAGCTGGGTAGGAAAACATAAGGTTGTTATTGATGAGGGGATATATATAGGTGATTGATGTTGAGTTTAATATATTTTAATTAGGTTCAGCATGGTGTGAAGTGTTTTTTTTGTGATTGGGGGTTTACAATTTGGATGAGTAATACAATTGGCAGTGGGTCTTGGTCAATCTTGAATGGTAGGGTGAGTGAGAGTCATTTGAGGGTGGGTCATAGGTTTGGAATAGATGGATCTTCAGGGTAGTGGCTTATTAATGATAAGGCCAGGGTTTACAAATCTATCTGGGATGTAGGTTGGTTAATTCATGAAATTGGCATTTTGGGTCTTGCCCTCTTGCTCTGTCTTAGGGTAGATGTCTTAATAATGGTGGAGCTTTGCTCAAAGTGTGTAAAATGACACTGGGTGCAAACTATACCACAAGAGATTTGAAGGTTTGGGGAAGTAGCAGGAGCCACTAGTAAAGAAGAGTAAGAACTTTATATACAAATGATATTTGAAGGGAGACCTGCTACTTGAAGTCCTATTTATTCACATGATATTTTATTATCATTAAAGGATGATATTATATTACATTTTCCTGTTTTGTTTCATTATAGTGCTGAAGAGCGAGTCAATAACTTTGTAGCCGAAGGTGGATTTGTTGAAGGTCTTGTACTGAGGACAGAAATCATCTCTTTTTTCTGTTCTCTTTAACTAAGAGGATCTGGAAATCTATTATGAACTTATGTTTAATCTCTGACCCCAAATACAACTGGCTGGATTTAGTTGATTGGAGTGTAATTCACATAAAAATGCAATTAGCTTGTTGGACAACTATATACCACCAGAGTGGAGACAAAAAAAAAAATGTGATTCTTCGCGCTAAGAGACTATATACTGAAGACCAATTTATTAGAGTCATAATGAAAGATCTTAAGGATGTTCAAGAGTTCAATTTTGAATCGTGTGCTTTGCTGTAAATGGAGGATGAATGTTTTACTAGTTTGTAAGGGTGTTTGATCAGTGTGTTGCAAGGTGGGGATTGAGAATTGTGCTTTGTAAATTAGATGGATAGTCTGACTTGGCACTCCTTAGGTTAAGGATGCATGGGTTTTGTTTAGCTACAATTAGCATTTGGTTTTTTGGCTTTGCTGTACTACAGCTTTACATTTTTGCAGGTGTTGTACTTGGTTTAGTGCAATTAGCTGTTAGGTGTTGGATTGGTGTTTGTATTCTATTCTTTGTTATTGAGATGACTGATTCTTTCAATAAATATATATAAATATATATATATATATATATATATATATATATATATATGTTTAGCTGAAGGAATTATAATCTAGAATCCTAGATATTCACATCACAATCCTCATACTCAATAAGTGGGAACAGTAAATTGAAAGTTAATTCTTAGAGTAAAAAACACATTTATAAGTTACTGGTCTCCATCATAAGCTATATTGTTGGATGGGAGAAAGCTTGGTAAGAGTATCATTTTATTTTAATGAACTGTCTTTTTCCCATGCATTAAATATTAGAACTCGATCTAACTGTACATTCTCATCTTCTCTGTTGGTTGTTAATAAACAAGTCATTTAACAGAATTCAAATTTCTAAGATATACTCATATCCCATTCAACATAACTAAGATCAAAACAACCAACCAGATCAAGAAAAACAATACTCACTAACAAGATCAGTCAAGATTTGTAATAGTACTTGATGGTGAAGGTGATGCTGCTGAAGGTGAAGCTAACTTCGCTTCCAAAAAAACTTCAAAACATTTTAGAACAACAATATATATTAAATTCCAATTAATGTACTAACAAGATATATTAAATTTCAGTTAAAACACAAGTTAATAAATTTTAAGAACATTACATTTTCCATAATCTTCAAATAGCTCAACATCATCCATGGCTTGTCGAAGCGAAATTTGCACTAAAGATTGAAGCCAATTTTGAGTACATATAAGAGATTGTACCATCTCAGGAGCAAGTGAACTACGGAATGGGTCTAGTATACGTCCTCCCGTACTAAATGCCGACTCAGAAGCCACAGTAGAAACAGGTACAGCCAACACATCTCGTGCTAGTCGAGATAGTATACTATACTTATTAGTATTATACTTCCACCAAGCCAGTATATTAAAAGTTTTGTCATTTTCCCCTTCAATATTCTCCATTAAGTATTTTGCAACCTCATCTACACACCCAACAGGTTGTTTTCCTTGCCTAAAAGCCTTGTATTGAGAGGCAATAAATCTATCTGGATCATCATCATCATCATCATCAACATCAACACTAACACCTTCCATCCTTGATATCTCACTCGCACTTTGTATAGACACATATGATGAATGAGTTGAATTATAATGCTCATACAAGCGTTTCAATACACTTTCCACAAGGTCAGTGATAACCTTAGCAGCATTCTCCCCATACAAATTTGATAAACAATAATTCAAATAATCTACCTTCTTTCGAGGATCAAGCACCACAGCAACATATAAAAGCACATTTCCCTTCTTTGATGAATCCTCCCCGCTCCCCCAATACTTGTCAAACTTCTCTTTCATTGTTTTTGCCATTGAGTACAAAAAATGGTCCTCACTCCTAGAAAAGAGATCTATCTTTCTTTTAATCATATATATCTCATCAAAGAAAGCATTTGATGTCACATACAAGGAACCTGAAAACCTCTTTGTGGCATTATAAAAAAGTTTCAAAAACTTAACAAATTTTCTACAAGTCTCCCAATCATCCTCATTTGGAGGTCTCCTATCATAGTTCCCATCCCGAAAATGTAAAATATATTCAAGATCTTCATATTCCATCCGCTTGAATGCATGTTCAAACTTTTCAGCATTTTCCAACATTTTATAGGTAGAGTTCCATCTAGTGGCCACATCTAAACATAGAATAGCCTTTGACTCTATTTTCATTTTCTCCACACACCTCTTGAAGGTTTGTAACCTATTTGGAGAGGCTTTCACATATCTAACCGCATGACGCACCCTATCAATGGACTTATTATGATGTTTTAAGCCATCGGTCACAATAAGATTCAGGATGTGAGCACAACACCTCACATGAACAAATTCATTCCCTAAAACAGTACCTTTCCACCTATTAGTAGCTTCTTTCAAGTAACTAATGGCTACATCATTTGAGGAAGCATTATCCACCGTCAAGGTGAAAATCCCCTCAATATTCCACTCTTCTAAACAAGATTCAACCATTTTGCCAATGGTTTTCCCCTTATGGTTATCAACAATACAAAAATTCAAAATTCTTTTATGTAACTTCCAATCATCATCTATAAAATGACAAGTAAGACACATGTAATTAAAATTTTGTATTGAAGTCCATGTG
The DNA here is from genome assembly GCF_001633185.2 of Quercus lobata. Taxonomy (NCBI): domain Eukaryota; kingdom Viridiplantae; phylum Streptophyta; class Magnoliopsida; order Fagales; family Fagaceae; genus Quercus; species Quercus lobata. The sequence continues at coordinate 87,371,940 of NC_044907.1, read as the reverse complement.
TCAGTGGTAAGGCAAAGCCTACGACCTCTCAAGGCATTTCTCAACTTATCCTTCTCTTCAAAATAAATCCGACTCACATCTTTAGCTACCGTGAAGCGAGATGGGATATTAAAATTAGGTTGGAAGACATTACAAAACCTTCTAAATCCTTGATTCTCTACAAACCTAAATGGAAGCTCATCCAATATGATCATTTCAGCAAGAACTTTTCTACCTACAACATTTGTAAAAGTCCTAGGCACTAGATTTCCCTCCTCTACATCCTTGGACAATGGGTCTTGTCCATCATGCAATTCATTATAAAGATATTCAGGACAAATGGGTGTATGGTTTTTTAAATTAGAAGTCCCATAAATTTTGCTATCAGCCATGTACTCCTTGCTACAATATATACATCTAGCCTTAGTTCTACCTTCCTCATCTATAAACTTCTCAAAGTGGTCCCAAGCCGTTGATGGTGATTTTCTTTTATTAGGATTAGAAGAAGATATCACCTGCGGTGGACGAGGAGGTCTCATGGTTGGTCTTGTAGTGGCAACATTAGGTTGTGTAGGCTCCATTGAATCCATGACCTAGTACCACACAAAACAAATCAATCATTAAACAATGCATTCACAAAAGAAAAACATAGAGATGTATATGTATAAAAGCATAATCATTTGTTTATAGTTCTATTAGAGCAGTAGCAACTATTACAATTCATTAAAAAAAAGAAAAAAAAAAGAAACTCAAGAACTCCAAACACTTCAACTGATAGAAATTTACATAATCAAAAAATGAGTCCTGTTCAATGTCTTAGGCAGCCTACTGCAATGTCCTAATTCTACTTTTCTTTGATAGTCTTAAAACCAAATCTTTTTTTATAATATACATAGGAAACGAGTATTCTGATCATCCTAATACGTTTGCAAAACTAAAACACTAAAAAAAGAGGAATGCCATGTATATAAAAATGCATACAACTTAATGATGGAAAACAGAAGAAGAAAAGCAAGAGAAAGCTCAAATTCTAATCAAAAGGAAACACTTTTTGCAAGCATGAACATATGAATATAGGTGCAGGTATGTAATGTATTATGTATCACCAAGAATATAATGTATTATGCAGGTATGTAATGTATTATGTATCATCAACTTAAAAAAATGATGACATAGAGAGATACAATATATTATAATATAGCAAGCAATATAAAAATTGAAGAACAAAATCTTGATAAACAAAACGTATTCATTAAACTAATTAGAAAGGCAAAGACTCATATGGTCAGATTCATATCATAATTAAAAAAAAAAAAACCATATGCCCATTATCATATGTATAACAAAACTTAAATCTAAATGTCCATATGCTTGAGTTTATTTGGTTGTGTTGAGAAGTGAGTTAACGTATTGATTTGAGAGAGGGCAGTGTAGGCTAGCAGCAATAGGGAGAATTTCTAAAGATAGCTTCTTGAGATTGAGATAAATGGAAAAAATGTTAGTTTTTTGTTTGAAGAAGTGACTAAATGATGCTCTTTTGAAACAGTTGTTATTATCCATTGGGTATGCAACAAATCAAGGGGGCCAGCTAGTTATAATTAGGTGTACTATAAAAGCTGTGTTACTAGAATAACATATGAGAAATTAATCAAATTAATCAATACTAAGAACTTTGGAATTTGGATTATGCATTATTGGTCAAATTCTGATACACACATCATTTTGTGCACACATCCGTGCACATGTAAATAGGAACTGAAATCGTGAGTGATAGTGACCAAAGCTTTCAAGGATTTTTATGACCTACAGCTTCACTTGATTTTAGATTGAAACTTTCTGGAAGACCACTAAAAGTGACAATTTAGCTATAGCTGGAATGCAGCTTTATAATTTCTTTCACATGTTAGATCTAAATATGAGCCTAAATGAGACAATGACTATACTCAGACAAGTCTCCATATTCGAGCGTAAAAACTGTAATGTGGGGACATTTAATTCTCAGACCATATGCTCAAAAGGTAATGTCTTTGGCTGAGATCATATACTATGCTAATTATTTGTGTTGCCCTCAATCATTGTACCAAACCTTTTATATAATAAATTCAATATAAAAACTCACCCTCTGTAATAGTCCTTGGGAATATACACGTCCCTGACAGCTCCAAATCTCTCAAATAGAACTCGAAGTTCTTCTGGCCTGCAAAAAGAAGCAAACAATAAAATAACCAACTTGTTTTGACACACCAAGGGAGGAATCTTTCACCTCCAAAACAAAAATAAACAACTACCCACAAAAAATTACCAAGGGAGCATCATTTTTTTTAATGAATTTGGATAAATGCCTTTTATTCCTGAATTTGGAAATGAGACTAATCTAAAAATTAACCACATAAAGGCTGGATCAAACAAGTAACAGCCGAATAACAAAGTTCATAGATGATGAAGCAACTAACCAATGATAAACAACAACAAAAACCCACATACCCCATCAGATCAGAGCTCAAACTGAATAGAAAAACACAATAAAAAAATTTAAAATACAAAGAAAACCCATTAAAATTCTAAGAAATTAAGAACGACCCAGATCAGGAAACATGATCATAAATCAAAAAACATTTTTAAAAAATGACTTTGATTTTATCAAATCCACAAGCGATAAAAGAAAATATGAATCTTAAAAAAAAAAGACAGAAGCTGTTAAAAATGAACGGAGCATTTTTAAAAAATGACTTTGATTTCACTAAACGAGTAAAAGTGTGTGAGTAAAACAGAAGCAAACTCAAAGTTCCTCCTCTTACCGATACTCACTGTTCCCTTACCCTCTTACCCATTTTCAAAACACACACAGATAGAAATATCAGACACACACAAACAAAACAACACTATCACACACACCCAAACAGAACAACACGGGAAGGATGACTTACACAGAGATAACCGAGCCCTGAGGGAGGCGGAGAGAGAACCACAAGGCAGAGAGCTGAGGGAGGCGGCTTGAAACAGAGTAGGGTTTGATTCAACAAAAAAAAAAAATTCGGGTTCAGAGTAGTATATTTATCTGACCCGACGCCCGACCCGAAACCGACCCTAACCCGAAAATAACCCGAAAATGAGACCCGAAACCCGACCCGAATATTCTCAGACCCATCCAAAACCTCTCGGTTCGGGTCGGGTCGGGTCGGGTTTTCGGGTGGGCCGGGTCCTTGCTCAGTCCTAGTTGTTATTGTTTTAGTTTATAACCCCTTAGGATTTGAGAAATTAATACGAATTCCTCCGAGTGCTTCTATTCTTACTCTTCCTTGTGTAATTGAATTTTTTTACTTTATATATTTACGTGCATGCAAGTTGCTTTTCTTGAACCCAATCATTGAAATTACTTTTTTTGTGTATCGGTAACAACTAACAACCTATCACTTGAAATTTGTTATAAAAATATTGTAAAAATGTTGTGAATATAGCATTTCTCTTTCTTAACTTAGTGATTGTTTATTCATTCTGATTTTTGGACCTTACTAATACGGGTCTCTACCATTTAAAGCACCCGGAACAGTAAATATCATTGCTTTTAATAAGCCAGCAAGAGGTTATTGATTTTTATTTGGACACATCACTAACATTACTTTATTAATAAATTTTTTTATTAATATTGATGAATGATATTATATTACGTTCTCCTGTACTCTTTCACTATAATGTTCAAGAGTGAATCGATGACTTTGTAGTAAAAAAAAAAAAAAAAAAAACATTTATGAGTTACTGTTCTGCATCACAAAATGTATTGATGAATGGGGAGAAGCTTGGTAAGAGTATCATTTTATTTTCTATATTTTCACTCAAAAAAGAGTATTATTTTATTTTAATTTGAACGGTCTTTCCCATGCATTAAATATTTAATTAAAACTCGATCTAACGTCCTGTACACTCATCTTCTCTGCAAGTTGTTGTTTTGGTTTATAATCCCTTAGGATTTGCGGAAGTAATACGAATTCTTGTGAGTGCTTCTATTCTTTGTCTTCCTTGTGTACGTAATTGATTTTTTTTACTTAATATATTTTTCATTAGTGCTTCATACCCAGCGCTTATTATATACCATGTTCCAAGATAATTTTATTATCATATTGTATAGATTTTGCTTTATCCCTTGTTTATCTAATTGTAATTATATACATGTAAGTCGTTTTTCTTGAACTTAGTGATTGTTTATTCATTCTGATTTCTGGACCTTACTAATACTGTTCCCTGTCATTTAGAGCACCACCCTGAATACTGAATAGCATTGCTTTTAATAAGTCTGCATAGGTTATTGATTCTTACTTAGGCACATCTATACATCACTAACATTATTTTATCATTTATCTTAACAACCTATTTTGTGAAAAATTTTGGCGTCGGATTTTATTGTAAACATAAGTATTGGTAGCATCATAATGCACTCAAATTATGGTTCTTTATTTCTTTTAGAGATAATTTCTAAAAACTCTAAAAAATAAAAATAAATAAATAAATAAAAAAGCTTACAAAAAAACCATAAACTATGGGATTATTTTTGTACTTTGCACCCCATAATATGAAATATGAAAACTTGTAATGATCACCACCCATTTCCTTCCAATGGTTTATTGTAATGTTGTACACGTGCACTGCGATATTGACGTTGGAAGAAAGATGATAGAAAAGACTCATGTTATAGGGGAAGCCATTTTATGCTCATAACTTATCTAATTGAGACACCTGTATTTCTTTCTTTCTTTTTACTCCATTTTTATTTATTTATTTTTGTGGAAAGGATCTCCATCTCCATTAGAGCATTCTCATCAGCTGTTCTATAAAAAAAGTCATTTTGACACACCAAAAACCTACTTTACTATTTTACCATATCATTTTACAACATCCCATTTATCAGATGTTCTATTCTTCAATCTCATACATTAAAATAATATATACATCACATTAAAATATCATTAAAAAAAAATTCAAACGGTTATATATACTGCACAGCCCCCCACCACCACTACCCATAGCACACCACCACCACCACTGCCCATAGTAGCCCACCGCTGACAACCATAACCAAAACCCAAAATCAACAAACCAACCTACTACCACCTACCACCATAACTAAAATCCAAAATCAGCCCACACCCACCGTCATAACCCACCAACATCAGCCATTACAACCCATGAAAATCAGCCCACCCACCGCCATAACCCACCAACATCAACCCATTAAAACCCATGAAACTCAACCCACATCCACCAAAAAAAAAAAAAAACCAAGGCGATCTAATCTAAGAGTGTGAGATGGATGGTGTCGCGTGGTGGATGCCGATCTGCCCATCCGAACTCACCCACCACCGATCTGTCCATCCGAAGCCACCAATTGCCCAACCCATCCATCAAACCACAACCAAAATAAATAAATAAATAAACACAGCTAGAGAGAGATCGGCGTGGAAGTGATGCGTTGGCATTGGCATCGGCATGGAATTGATGCGTCGGTGTTGGCGTCGACGTCGACGACGGCATGGAAGGGAACTAATGGTGAGGAAGAAAATATGAGGGGATGAGAAAATATGAGAGAACTGATCGGTGTTTGAGAAAAAAAGGAGGAAGAGACTGACAGAAGGATGAGAGAGAAAAGAATAAAAATTCATTAAAATTATAGCACATCTCTCCGTACACTTTCATATTTGAGAGCGTACTGTTCATGTGTGTCAAATTTTTTAAGATTTAGAACATCTCATGAGAGATGTTTTTTGGTGTTTGGTGTGCCAAATGCCAAATATTTTTTGACATTTGGCATTTGGCACACCTGATGAGAATGCTCTTAGCGTCAGTTGTGTTATGTTAAATGTCATTTTTAATACATCAAAACATACTTTATTTATTTTACCATAGCATTTAACTTTACACCCTACATGGCTACATCACATCTTCTATTTTAACATTCAATACCTTAAAATAATATGACCAACTCATAAAATAATATCTTTTAAAAAAAAAAAAATTCATAAAATAATATATATAAAAAAAAGCATTTTTCATTCATTCATTTGACCTCTCTCTCTCAACTTTTTCCTCTTCATAAAACCCAAATCAAACTATTTTTCTTCTTCTTATTTCTCCATCCCTGCACCAACCTGAATCAGCTAAACCAAATCCAGCATCAAAACCAAACCGATCAAACCTGAATAAATCTAGCCACTACCACCCACAACCTAGAAAAGCCAATCATAACCCAACAATCAAACCTAAATAGACTAGCACCGCCGCCCACAACCCAACACCATCACTATCTCTCTTCAATCAACCCAACCAATGATGTAAAAACCAACCACCACCGATTGCAACCCACAACAACCACCATAACCCAAAATTGAAATGTCCAAACAAATGAACCCATTGAAATTACCCAGACCCTGTGAGTTGCAAGATAGAGAGAGAATTTGGCTGAGAAAACTAGAGAAGAGGGAGAAAGAGAAAGTGCTGTCAATTTTTGGAGCTCGTGGTTAGCAGAGGTGTTTTGTTGAGGGAATTTGTGAGAGAAAATTGGTTGAGAGAGAGAAATCTTTCGGTCAAGAGATACAGGGAGAAGACACAGCAGATTGAATGAAAGAGAAGAAGCTTTTTTTTCTTTTTCTTTTTTCTTTTTTCTTTTTTTTTTTAAAGAGAAGAAGCTAATTTATTATAGAAAGAGAGAGAAAGTTGAATAAAATAATGCCAAAAAATTATACTGAGCCATTTGTAGGACACCATTGTACCCCATGCTAAATTTTTTGAGACTGGGGCATTTGGCACATGTAGGTAGTTTTTTTGTGTTTGGCATATTAAATGCTAAATTTTTAGCCTTTAGCACAACTGATGCTAGTGCTTTTATTATTATTTTTTTTTTTGTATTTATGCATTTTTTTTTTGTTATATATATAAAGAAATGCATACAATTTTTATTTTCTCTTCCATAGCTTTTTCTATAGTTTTCAGTTTGTGTTTGTAACCGGGATCTCTTCCTTGAGTGAAAATGTCAGTTTCCTTTAATATATTAATATTATTAAGAAAAAAAAAAGAGGAAAAAAATGGTTTATTTTATGTTTAATTTCTTGATTTAACATGTACTAATTAAGTTGAATAGCTAACTAGGACCGTGCTAAAAGAATAGAAAGTTTAGAGTATAGACAAGACAACAATTTCAGTAAATCACAAACTAAAGTAGGGAAAATAGGTTTTTTCTCTTAATGTTTAAACTATGCAATAATTTTTCCTTGTTTTCAAACTATTTAGGTGCATGTCCCTATTTTGGAACTCAAATTTCTGAATATCGAGTTCCCCTTATAACAAGAGTTTTCTTATTATCGATCTAAATATCTAATTATTACCGATCTGTATTTCGAGTTCTTATTAGTGCCGATTGGTATTAATTGGAACCTAAATAATACTGATCAGCACTAATATGATTTCCCTTCAGAAAATGCTCAAAAACCGTTACGATTTTTCAGCATTGACTTGAATCACATTTTTGGACCTAGAAATTTGATTTTCTCTATTTTTGGAAAAGTTGTAGGGAATTAAATTTCTTTTCAAAAGACACTAATTAATCTTGAATTAATTGGAATTATGAGCAGAAAGTTATAGTTAAAACACCAGACTGGTGCAAAAGATAACTCAGAAATGGTAAAACCGAGTTATAAGGGGAACAAGATTTTCTAAAAATCGAGTTCCAAAAAAGGGACATGCTGCAATATAGTTTCAAGACAAAGATAAATTGCTGCATAGTTTAAAAAGTAATAGCAAAAGCCCATTTTCCCCAAACTAAAGCAACAAAATTTGTTCGGTTAATTTTCAGTAAATAACAAGAAAATAAACAAAATTTGTGGGATTAATCTTCACTCAATAATAATATTCTACAATATAAAAACAATCATGCATAAAATCCGCATATAAGACAGCGAAAGTTAGTGGATCAAACAAACTAGTTTTGAAACCCATTTGGGAATATCATTGATGAATAATGAGAAACAAATGGGAGGATCTTCCAACTAGACCCTTTCTACAAGATACAGTTTTTAGATAAAAGAAGCAAAACATATTCGGAAAAGGAAACAAGAACATACATGCAAGAGCTTCCAATATATAGAAGACCGTCATTGGCAAAGAAGCCAGATCTAGCACTTGTCGAGCTTGAGCTTGAACGCTAGGAGCACATGATGGTGAGAGCTAGTGAGAAGTTCTAGATCCAAGTCTCTCATAACCTATATCACTTTATTGGTGCTATCCAAAAGCTTCAAGTACTTTTACAGAGGTTGATATAGTAGAGTAGAATTTTTTTGGTATGTACCCTACTGTCGAATCTCGTTGTTATAATTGTTTTTTTTTTTATCTAATTGGAGATTTTAATTGAATATAATTCTTATGCTACAATACATACCTTACATTTTTTTAGGCTAACAGAGAATCATTCCACATAAAGGTTTGTGATGCATGCCTTATATTTGTAAGTTGTTTTTTTAAGAAACTCTTATTCAAAAAATGATAAAAATAAAATATTAATTAAGAAAGGATAAAAATAAAAATACTATCAAAGTAGCTTTTTTTACTTTCTTTCTTTTTTGTTTTCAAAAAAGTTTGTCTAGATTTGAGTTGCTCCATTTCTTGCCGAGCTCGATGTTCTTCAGAGTGGTTGATCTCCTATATCCCTCCCTTCCGCTTTTTTGCAATGCAACAAAAATAACACAATTATCCTGCAACAACAACAAAAATAGAAATTTAGGGAGACCAACATATATTCAGATGGTTGTTTATTCTATAAATCTCATCCAATAACTTTGGAGAATATGCGACGTCAAGCAGGCATCATTAAAAACCAAAAGTGGATCACCAACTCACCATATATATAGTAAATCAAATAAAATGAGAGAGCATAAGGATTTAAAGCTGGACTCAAGGTCCTTTAAGCGTTTTATTCCATTTTTAATAAATGTTGTTGGATGCTAGTAGATTAATAGATATTTTTGAGTTTCATTTTAATAATCTGGTAAAAATGGTTGGAATTACATGTGGATTTCAGTTATTAGTTTGTTCCCATGACATGTAGGAGCTTAATTATTGTTACAGATGATCTCTCTGCAATGGTTGGAATTGAAGGACGATACATCTTAATGAAAAGAGTTCATGGACAGGGCAATTATATTACCTCTCCAGGTTGATCCATCTATGAACTTTGCACTTAACATATGAATTAATTTATTGCTTGGGATGCTATTTTTACTATGAAACTGAAGATCGCAAGAAACATTTAGGCTTTGGTTTGGATTTGTTCTGTTGAATAGATTTTGGCATGGTTTGGATTGACTGTGTTGTTTTTTTCATTTTTATTTTTATTTTTATTAATTTTTGGTTACTGAGAAAAATTCTCTCTATTCCTTTTTCATTTAATCTTTTTTTTTTAAATCAAATAATAATTTCTATTTTATAATTGTTTGTTTTTTCAAAAAGTGTTTTTTATTAAAAGTCTAAAATTAATATACTTTCTTTAGTTGCACTGTTTCATTTGCATCTTTGGATGCAGATTCATAGGATTTCAGGATTGGGTACCAACCTAATTTGAATAGGAATTAATACAAAGAAAAAGCATAATTAATGGAAAAAATTAGTCATTTGATTTGTTGCTAAAATTGGTCTTTCATAGTTAAAAAAAAATGTTCTCAAAGTTATTCTAGAAAAAAGCATTAAGTTGTACATGTAAAACATATATAAGTAGGTAGTACTAGACAGAGATTTTGGGGTTCACTCTTTGTGTTACACATAATATATGTCATTTCTATACTATGAGGTCACAATTTCAAATGTGTGTAAATGGAATATTTATCATTGAAAAAAAAATTATATAATTTTTAATGAAGCATTATTACTTATGGAAAATTATCATAATTTTCAAAAAGAAAACTCGGATAATTTTCGCATAATATGTGTCTTAGGATTTTGCCAATTCTGAAAATTCAAACTTCAATGGACATGAACTTATGCTGATGCCATCCTCACTTTCATAAAGCAGGAGGTTGAAATGGAGATGACTTTGCGAGTACTTATAGCTTCAAGGTCCACTGTGTGCTCTGTTACATTTTTAATTAGTTGCTGATAATATAGGTATAGCTACTCTCAAATTTCAAAATATTGTAAAAAAGTTGGGAATTATGTGTAAATTTCAGTTATTAGCTAGTCTATTATGGATTATATCCACTTCACTATAGTTGGAATTGATGAATGATATTTTTAATCTAAAGAGTTCACGGAAAGGAGGATGATGTTGCCTCAAAACTGAAATCATGTCTTCGATTCACGATTTTTATTCAAAAAATGGGTGTGTAATAGTGTGTGTAATGAAAACTACCCTCTTAGTGTAATGAAAACTACCCTCTTACTTTATAGCTTGATTTTTACTTTAAAGGCTTTTTTTTAGGCTGATATTTCGGTTTTGTTGGCCAAACCTTTGAAATTGGGTTTCTGCAAAAATTTTCTCTCTTCCTTTTCCAATTTCCTATTATAAATAACTAAAAGCTGTATATCATCAATCAAATGTTTAAATTTCAAGTTTTTATAATCTAAAATTATAAATAAAAAAATAAGTTTAAAAATCAAACAATAAATAGCAACCAATTGACATACATATTAAAAACAAAAAGAACATGCAACACAACAATTATTTTCAAATAGGTAGCCATTTTAATTTTTTTTAGTAGGAGTTGTAGGCATTACACTTCTTTATGTTTTCAACATGCATAACAATTTTTATGTCAATCTGATATTATTTACTATTTAATCCATAAACTTATTTTTTATACATAATTTTTGTTGAGTTCTAAATATTTAGGATTAAATATTTAGGAACTAATTTTATTGTATGTTTGCAAACCAAGTACAAAAACGTGTTTATTATAACATATTTATGTCTTAGAAGTGTTTTAGACTTTGTTCAAGGTAATACAAGTCATGATTCAAGAACATACAAGCTGCAAAAAGAAGAATTTAGAAACTGAAGAGCTCAACTGATCGAAACTATGATTCTGCAAATTTTTAAAACAGGCCTAATAGCCCGCGAAATGTTTAGGGTTCAAGTCCAATACCACAACTAGTCTCCTTGAATCCCATACTAGAGAAAGGGGAAGCATCACAACCATGTAGGTAAACAATCTAGGTTCAGGACTTGTTCGATATTGTACTCAGATTAATCTTAATTTTTTTTCCCTTATAAACTGGATGTGGGTATATTTTAAGAATTGACTTTAATAGGTACTGAAGAGGGGGGTGTTGAAGAGCTGTGGACCAAGAATCTTTCTTAACATCATTCAAACTAGTTCGAGGGACTTCACAAGCAATAAACTTGACTAAACATGCCTGAGAGAAATTCGCTTATTATTAAGGTCTTCTCAAAACCTTGAAAACAATATGTCTCAAGGTACACCTCAGTTCTGGTTTTAAATTAGACAGGTTATTCACTTACTCCAAAAGCCGAAATTCACTTCATAAAAAACTATTCATTAGATATTAAAAGACAAAAAAGGCTTTTAAAAATTGTTTGTGTGTATATATATATATGATGCATCAAACCTTGCAATTGTAATTTTGATACAATGACTACTTACCAACCCATGGAAATCAGAAACATATCACTATCACATCTTGAAGCAGATTTTGGGTGCAGATTCACATTATCTTCTAGAAAGATTTTATGTTAAATAAGTAGTGAAAAGGCAATTGTACTTGAGTCAAGCCTGTGTACTGGGGTAGCAACTTTCTTGATTTTTAATGAAGATGTTTATTTATCCAAAACAGAAAAAGAAAAAGAAAAGGGATTATTTGTTCTCACGGAAGCTTAAACGGTTGGTATGGGAAAAGCATACTTCATGGCAGGGATGTTATTCAAAGAGGAGCTAGTGGTGTGTGGGAAATGGGTACTCTATTCAAATCTGCAATCACCAATGGCTGCCAAAAAATCAGTCATCTATGATCTCTTCTCTAATTGTTGAGTCCATGTGTGATGCCACGGTTGATATTTTGATTGACGATGAAACAAGAAATTGGAACAATGACATGCTAGATGGTCTTTTTGTTCCAAGTGAAGCCGATGTTATTAGAAATATCCCCTTAGCCCATGTTGTATCAGAGGACACACTCTATTGTCCTTTAACTCATGATGGTCGCCACACTTGTAAATCAGGATACAGGTTTTTTGAAGGAAGAATCTGAACCAGCAAACCTAAGTGGCTTCCTGCCTCAGGAAACGCAGCTATGGAAGGGATTGTGGTCTTTGAAAATTCCAAATGAGGTGAAGAATCTTGTACCTACCAAGGAGAATCTGGTATGTCGTACAATCATTACTAGCTCCACCTGTGACCGATGTTTCAAAGCTTCAGAATCACCATTACATGCTATCTGGTCGTGTCCCAAACTAAACGTTGTCTGGGCAAACCTGGACTTGCAGGGTTTTTGACAAAATCATCAATTCTTTGACTTTAAGGAGCTTCTATCCTGGATAATGCAGCAACAGAGCAGCCCTGCACTCTTCTCTATGATGGCCTGATCTGTTTGGATGCAAAGAAACCAAGTCAGACTGAATCAGACCAGCAGCATGCTCTCAGACATTGCTCAGCTCTCAACAATCAGGTACAATGAGTATCGTGCAGCCCAGCCTTCTGCAAACTCACCACAACAGCACCCTCAACAGCAACATTCTCGTGCTTCCTGGCAGCCTCCTACTCTTGATTTGTATAAAATCAACTATGATGGTGCCACTTTTGATTCAGAGAATATGTCAGGCATTGTTGTGGTCATCTGAGATTCACAAGGTTCAGCCGTTGCAGCACTCTCTCAGCAGCTTCCATGTCGATACTATGCAGCAGAAACTGAGACTCTGGCGGCAACAAGGGCACTTGAATTTGCTCTTGAGATTGGGATAAGATGCAGTGCTGGAAGGGGATTTCTATGCTGGTTTTTCAAGCCATTTCTGCTGATAGTTGATGCTGAGTCTCCTTTTGGTTCTTTGATAGTTGATGCTAAGTCTTTTACTAGTTGTTTTAATGAATTGCATTACTCTCATACAAAGTGAAAAGGTAATAAGGTTGCCCATAGCCTTGCTCAGCATGCTAGACATGTTACAAACTATGTTGTGTGGATGGAGTCTATTCCTCCACCTTCTTTTTTTTGCTTTCTGGGCTGATTTGGCCTTCATTCCTCAATACAAAAGCCTCTTAGGCCTCCTCCAAAAAAAAAAAAAAAAAAAGCTCCATCCTTTAGGTTCTTTTATTATTATTATTATTATTTTAATTGAGTTAAATTGATATCTGTAGGTTGTTTTTTGTTTGCTGTACTTTTGGTTAAATGCTCTTCTTGTTTTGACTCTTCTCACCCCACCAGTCTATACTATCCTATGGCGTGACCATGAATTTCTTAGATATGTCTGCTTCATTACTAAATACAATGTTCATTTTCTTTAGATGAGACAAAGTAACAAGTGATTTTTTTTCACTTTACGTTGCATTCTAAACACAAACTATCAGCTCTGTGCAGGTGTGGCAAGTGTATCAAGTATGAAAAAAATACCTTTCATGTATTCGCACCTCCTTGCATATTAAATTTCTCATCATGCTCTTTTAATTCAATTGCAATATAATTATGAAAGGAGTTCATGCCCTTAACATGCAAGGAATTGCAATGTCTTAGATCATCGCTGCTATGTCTTAGCTTGCTCAAATTTATTGATAGCTTTTTGCATTATCTGACATTTGAGGTTGGTATTTCCAATCCTCTAGCAAAAATTGTTTTCCACTCATTGTCAAGATATTTTCATATTGCCAAGGCTTTGTAATGAGACCCTTTGTCTCATAGAATGTTTTCTTTTCTGCATATATTGTTCTTTATCAACAAAGTTCAAGTGCTACTCCAGTTTTGTTTTATTAAGTAGGGAAAAGATGTTGGATAGAGAGATCTAACTGAAAAGTGAGAAAAATGAACAAGGAAAATGTGTGACAGCTCCTAAAATACATGTTGGGCCCAAGAAAACTTGTCAAGATTGAACTCAATGGGTTCTCTTTGGGGTTTATTCTTAGTAGCTAGTTTTTTCAAATGCGTAATCAATGAGCCTACAAAATGCCGCAACAGCTCAATCTTTTGTATCATCTTCCTTTTTCATTCTTAGCTTAGACGAATCTTCTGTAATTGGGAATTCAAGAAATCCATCAACGGCACTTAATTAGCTCCAAAATTCTATAGTCCTGATTCCATTCTATAAGTGACACATAATTAGCTCAAGAACTCTATAGTATGCCACAACAGCTCAATCTTTTATATCATCTTCCACTGACATTCTTAAGCTAGATGAATCTTATGTTGGTTTAATTGGGAACTCAATAGGTCCATCAATGTCACTTAATTAGCTCCAGAATGATCTAGGAGGTGAGGTTGAACAGAGTTCCAAAACAGAGCCATACTTGATTCATCTTTGCATAGTGAGGTGTTGGAAAAGACAAATAGTTGACTTTTTCTGATGAACAATAAATGAATATGTTCAACACACCATATATGTTGTATTTGTGCTATGAATATTGTTGTTTGTATCTTGGATATATATGTGATTCCTTAAATATGCTTAACAAACACAAAAATCTTGTGAGTTTGTATAGATTTTTATTATTGTTGTGGTACTAGCTAGGTATTATAGTCCCCGATAATGTTATGTATAAACCAACACTTAACTTAGTTTAAATTATGTTGATTGTGGTATTACTGGAACTCTGTGCAGTAATAATCTAAATAAATCTTATTCATTCAAGATGATTCTTGGTGGCAGGGTAGATAGGGGTGTTAAAATTCAATCTTGAGTTCTATACCTATGGTTCTAATTAGTTTGCTTTTCACTGTTCCTATCTTCATTACATTAAGTAAAGGTTGGATTGCTGAAATTTCTAATAGGTGATATAACTTATGAATTTATTAATAGTAATACATCCGCTACACGATCAACATTTCCTTCTTGTCAACTTGCTTTTTCTTTCTCCAAATCATAACAAGGGAAATATAGGCTTTACCACTTCAAATTTTTTGATGAGTTAGTGACGAATTAGTAAGCTATTATTAACCAAGTCCTGAGGGCTCAGAATTTGAATAATTTAATAGGTTTCTTCCTTTTTCCATGATTAATAGCCTATTGAAACCATCTCCTGGTATTTCTTTCAAAATTATCTTGGAAATCTCTCTATTTTAGTATGCTGTTATTTCTCAATGCATATTAATTTGTTGTAAATTTATTCCTCCAAGACATCTCACTCAAATCTTTCTTGTGCTTTTTTTTTTTTTTGGGTATTTTTTTGGGTGAGGTGGTGGTAGGCAAGCAATCTCAAATGAAGAGCAAAATCCTAGGGGGCCTTGCAATACTACCATCTATAGATGGTGTGCATCAATGCAGCACTACTGAATTTCTAGTTTGGTATGAAAAAAAAAATGTACAAGATAGGATGTTCTCAATAGGAATTGAAAGCTCCAATAAAATTGCGGTGGAGATGGTTTAGTGCTCAATTTGGAAAGCAAAGGTCCCTAATAATGTTAAGATGTTT
Organism: Quercus lobata; assembly: GCF_001633185.2. Taxonomy (NCBI): domain Eukaryota; kingdom Viridiplantae; phylum Streptophyta; class Magnoliopsida; order Fagales; family Fagaceae; genus Quercus; species Quercus lobata. Next base: position 87,356,359 of record NC_044907.1, on the reverse strand, counting down.
GCATAGAATGCATGTCATAACGTTCTACTGCATGTGCCAATCTGGTGAACAGAAGGGTTCTAACACACGTATTATGAGGATGACGTGATGCATGTATTATGGATTTGTGAAGAGGCACATAGACTTTGGTGTTGCAATAAAGAGGTAATTAGAGCATGAATTCCTAGACTTTGTGAGAATATTTTGGCTTGTATTGGAGGAGTGCGGAGCAATATCCTACTTTTAAAAAAAAAAAAAAAAAAAAAAAAAAAAAAAGAACAAGAAGAAGAAGAAGATTTTTTTTCTTTTTGCTGCATATCCTCTGATCGGGATCCTTGCTGCATGTCCTCTGGCCTAACCAAGATCCTCTTCTTTTTTCTTTATTATTATTATTATCATTTCTTTCTTTTCTACTTCTTTTTGGGACTTTGGGCGTTCTTGGTCCTTCTTAACTTCATGAATAAAGCCTTTTTTTGTTAAGACCCACGATCTTTCTTTAATTTTCATGAAATGGGCTTTCATGTGAAATTTTGGTCCTCAATATTAGCCCCCCGAGCTTGTGGGTTACCTGTAGCCCACTCATGAGAAAATAAATTTTTCTTGGACACTTTCTTGGTTTGTAGAACCAATGTGTAGATCAAATAATTCTTGAGGGAAACTCCAAAGGAATTGCAACACTTCCTTCATGGGATGAACTAACATGTTGCGAAAGATTAGAATTCACCTTCATGTTAGTATTAAGCTATAGATTGGTATTCAACAAATCAACTTTGTCAAATTGACAATGATATATGCATATATATATATGTGTGTGTGTGTGTGTGTGTGTGTGTGTGTGTGTAACCAAATTATATTGGTATTGCACTTGATGCTAAGAGTATATTTCTAGCACTAATATTTTTGCTAGCAATTCTAGGATATGCTTTTTTGAAAGTAACATAAAAAAATCATGTTGAATGCATATTAAATCTCAATATAAGATAGCATTACTTTGTCAACAAGATTTTGTTTGTTTTACAGAATAGGTTGAGTGAGGGAAGCCCCCATGAACTTTGCCAAAGATATTCTATGCATTGTAGTACATGCTTGTTATGGCTAAGGTGAATAACACCAAGATGTTTGCCACATGAGATTTTTAATCCATGAATAGTGACTTACCAATGGGACCATGATATCATAAATCATTGAATCATATAAACATGCTGATTTAGAGTCTAATTAAGACTAGCTACTCTTCTCAAAATGTATCAAGAGATAGAAACTTCCCTGAGGACATGGCTTAGAAGGGTTAAGAACATCTCCACGCTTTACTTTAGCTAAAAACCTTGCTCTTCTGGTGGGTGCTCTTGAACTTTGCCTTATTCTTTTTGCAGATTGTGAGAGATTGTATAATATTTCAGATTGCAACAAATTACTCATATATCATGCCACCAATTATATTGTTGTTGAATTGCTACATACCATATAGTTCATGAGCAAAGAAAATAATAGGGCTGAACTTATGTACCGCAAAGTTCGCACTAGACTTCTCAATTTTTATCAAGTGAAAGATATATCTAAGGAAAATTTTTAATCTTATTTTAGCCCCCAGTGTATGCACTAGAAAAGCCAATTGCCAAATAAGATATAGCAATAAAAAATTACTTCATGTATATGAAACCATGTGAGGATTTCAACCACACAAGAATTCCAATTTTTTATTTTTGATAATTGGCCAAGTAAGAAGACCAAAATATTAGAATTTTCATTTTAATCTACATGAATAAAGTATTAGTGCATGGGTGATACCTCTTGCACAACATTTTATAGTGTTTTGATATATTCAAACATGGTATTAATGAGTGGCTTACCGAAATGGTACCTTTTTGTTTGTTGAATCGAAGTACCTCCAAGCCTTTAGTGAGTTTGCACCTTGTAGGAGGAGGCAAATGTTGCTAGTTGGTTTGCAATGTCATTGACTAATCTCTTTGTATAGAGATTTGCAAAAGTATCCATGCTTTTGCAGCTTCGAGTGATGTACTCTTAGATTTTTTTTTTTTTAGTTGCGCCTTCCTTGCTTCCTTAGACTCCCTTGAACCAATTTCTTTCAATGAGATCAATCTTGTGTGCTTTATACACCTATTTTTGGGTTTTCATACCCACTCAAAGCTCTTTCTCTTTGTACCCCTTGTTGGGCCTTGTTTACAATTTGCACCCTTTGCTGGGACGTGCTATGCTTGTATCTATTGCTGGTATGTGCTACTGTTTGTACCCATTACTAGTACATGCTACGGGTTGTACCCATTGCTGGTATGTGCTACGGCTTGTATCCATAAACTTTTGCTTTTGACTAGTCCCTTTGCAAGCATGGCTCCAAAGCTAGAAAACACCAAGATGAAGGAAAGTTCTTAAAGTGTGGGTTCCTCCAAAGAACGTCCCACCAAGAGACTTTATATGGAATTTTGGGGAACTTCCCAACACAAGATAAGTTTTATAAATCATTATTTTCTCCATTTTATATTTTGAACATAATGGATCATTGCTCTACTCTTTACAAAAAGGGGGTCATGTAATAATATTTTAACAATCAAAACATTGTCTCTCATTGCTTAAAAAAAAAAAAAAAAAAAAAGAGAGAGAGAGAAGTAAGCAAAAAAAAAATTGATTGATGAAATGAAGATTGTATGACGTACATAGTAAAGAAATTGCCTTATGTTTGGGGGCTGATTTATTGGTTGATTTATTTTCTTTTTAAAAAAATTTCATAATATCGTTTCATTTTTTTTTTTAATGAAAAAGAAGTAAGCAATCAAAGAGGCTTGATAAAATGTAAATTACATAGCAAAGCAATTGCCTCACATTGTGAGGCTAAAGAATTTTGCAGCAACTTGATAATAACATCATATGGCGCAGGTTAGCCAAATGTACGAGTTCCTTGGCTCCAACCATGGATTCTTTATTCCAGCAAGGCTAAGTATACCCTTGATTTCAGCAAAGCCTAGGAGATCCTTGAATCCTCCTTGACTCCAAGAATGTAAAGTTTAAGAGACCCTTGATCCTTGCAAATCTGAGGAGATCCTTGATTTCAAAGAAGATCATTGATTTTAGTTTTTTAAAAAAAAAAAAAAAAAGTTTGCTCCTTGATGGAATAGTTTTATAATTCTAGCAAAGTGGAACAGTTTTTTGGTTCTAGCAAAGTTGAAGTACTTCCATGGATCCAACAAAGTAAAATGGTTTTAAAAAAAATGGAGGCATGCGGAAAATGGATAGAAGTTCCACAATAGCATCAAGAAAAGGTGGATTAAGCATGATTCAACAACAGCCCCATGTCCTGGGGGCTAAAGCCTATTGTGCAGCGAACCTTGAATATATTTTGAAGAAAATCAATAGAAACACTATATTGCAAGTCAGTGGCAAAATCAACATTATTGAAAGTTTAACAACTATACAATGCATCTATCATTTATTGCAGCTCAACAATTGGTCTCACTTATGGAAATAACAAGAATTGGAGAAGCTATAGAGTCCAATGAAGGACATGTGCAACTAGCTCTAAAGGCCGACCATGGCATCACATGTATTGCCTAATCCTCTCAATGTACCATTGGTACGTGAAAGAGAGACCGAATGGGAAACCCTAAAAATTGTTGTCAATCCTATTCCCTTCATCTAGCACGAAGTAAACTTTGTGGAAAATATATTCTATGATGAGTCGGCTCCAGCTGAAGAATATCCCATTTTTAGGATCCCGAGGGGCTCCCATCTCTAAGATCCCAAGGGGCTCCTATCCCAAAAGATGAAGAAACCCAAAGGAAGACTAATATACTGCTTATGAGGATCCTGGAGAAACTTATGGATATGGAAAGGAAGGCATAAATCATACCAAATGAAGAACTAGAAGTGGTGAACTTAGGGTTTAATCCAAGGAACATGGAGCCTATCCTAATCAGCAGTCAGTTCTCAGTACAAAAAAGGAGCAACTGGTGGAGCTATTGAAAAATATGAAAATTTATTGGTGTGGACTTCTTCAAATTAAATAAGGCACATCCAAAGGATAAATTTCCTTTGCCTAAACATCGATCTCTTCATAGATCCAACTAAGGCAATAACAATATCAACCATGAAGAGGTATACCAAGGTCAAGGAACTCAAGAGCTTCTTGGAAAGAATTTCTTAAATTAGGAAATTCACACCAAGACCAGCCTTGGTCACTAATGGACTATCCAAATTGTTGAAAAATGAGAATGTTTTCATATGGGGAGTTGAGCATCCAAATGTCTTTCATAAAATTTTAACAGATCGTGAGTCATTTGCCTACCTTATGGGTACTATTCCATGGCAAAATCATTATTGTTGTACCTGGGATCCCAATCCCAAGCATACAGAGCATTAAAGGATACCAAAAAGAGGTATCCTAACACAAAAAAGATGTGTTTGGCAGCCATGCATCTCAACAACTGAATCATTACTTTTCATCTCACCAACTCCTATTAGTGACAAGCTCTCATCCAATGAAAGCCCTCCTCCATTAGTCCTTGTGATCTTGAAGAGTAGCCCGATGGTTAATATTAATTTCCCAGTACAATATGGGTCTGAAGGATTCCCAGAGCTATCAAGAGCTAGGCTGTAGTAGACTCACTGGCCCAGTTCCCCAAAGAAAAGGAGTATCTATTGAGTAAGAAGATCTCTAAAAAAGTAGTAGCGGTAGAGATCCTTGTAAGAAACAGACTATGAGGTTTGTGAAGATAGCCTTCAACGAGCATGCCTAGAGGAAGCCTTCCTCTTCTAGGATCCCCGTAAGAGGATCCCCCACCTAAAGAAAATATCATGACAGAATCATCTTAGTGGAGCTCCTCCTAGCCACTAGTTCACCAGTGAGAGTAACCTTAGATGACTCGTAAAAGAAGAGTATTTCTATGAATTATTTTTTCACAGCCAAGAGAGGATATTTTAGAAGCTCCTCGGAGAAGGAAACAAATCTTTAACCTTTTGGAGAAAAGAAAAGAAATCAGTTCAGTGGCCCCACTTGAGAATGAGGGGCTATGAAAGAACCTTTTCTAAAGATTGAGAAATTCAATGGCCATGAACAAATTTTCTAAGTGACATGGTCCAGGACTTGGAAAGAGAAAACTTTCCATGTACCTGGCCTAGGACTTGGCTAGAATAGATTTTTCCGAGTGACATGGCCCAGGACTTAGGAAGAGCAAACTTTTCATGTACCTGGCTTAGGACTTGACCAAAACATATTTTTTTCTAAGTGACATGGCTTAGGACTTAGAAAGAGTAAACTTTCCATGTACCTGGCCCAGGACTTGGCTAGAAAAAAATTTCCAAGTGGCATGGCCCAAGACTTGGGAAGAATAAACTTTCCATGTACCTGGCCTAGGACTTGGCTAAAAATATATTTTTCCAAGTGACATGGCCTAGGACTTGAGAAAAGAAAACTTTCCATGTACTTGGCCTAGAACAAATGTTCTAAATACATGGCTCAGAAATTGGCCAAGAGCAAAAGTTTCCAAGAATGACAAAAAAAACTGGTCAAAAGTAAAAGTTTATGGATACAAGCCATAGCATGTCCCAATAATGCGTGCAAATTGTAATCATGTCCTAGTAATGGGTACAACTTGTAGCACCTCCCAGTGATGGCTACAACCTGTAGCACGTACCAGTAATGGCTACAACCTGTAGCACATACCAACAATGGGTACAAGCTATAGCACGTACTAGCAATAGGTACAAGCCATAGCACATCCCAACAAAGGGTGCAAATTGTAAGCAAGTCCTAACGAGGGATACAAAGAGAAATAGCTATGAAAACCCAAAAGTGGGTGTATAAAGTGCACAAGATTGACATCCTTGAAAGGAATTGGTTCAAGGGAGCCTAAGGAAAAAAAGAAGGCATAACTTTAAAAAAAAAAATATATCTATATATATATATATATATATATTTAAGAGTACATCACTCTTAAATATACTTTTGGAAATCTCTATACAAAGAGATTAGTCAATAACATTGCAAACCAGCTAGCAACATTTCCCTCCTTCTAAGGTGCAAACTCACCAAAGGCTTGGAGGTACTTCAATTCAACAAAAGAAAGGTATCCTTTCGGTAAGCCCACTCATTAATTTCATGTTTGAATATATCAAAAAACTGCAAAATGTTGTGCAAGAGGTATCACCCATGCACTAATATTTTATTCATGTAGATTAAAATGAAAATTCTAATATTTTGGTCTTCTTACTTGACCAATTATCAAAAATCAAAATTTGGAATTCTTGTGTGGTTGAAATCCTCACATGGTTTCATATACATGAAGTAATTTTTATTGCTATGTCTTATTTGAAAATTGGCTTTTCCAGTTCATACACTGAGGACTAAGATAAGATTAAAAAAAAAATCCTTAGATATATCTTTCACTTGATAAAAATTGAGAAGTCTAGTGCAAACTTTTGCTATACATAAGTTCAGTCACTGTTATTTTCTTTGGCTCATGAACTATATGGTATATAGCAATTCAACAACAATATAGCTTGTGGCATGATATGTGAATAATTTGCTGCAATCTAAAATACTATACAATCTCTCACAATCTGGAAAAAGAATAAGGCAAAGATCAAGAGCACCCACCAAAAGAGCAAGGTTTTTAGCTAAAACAAAGCGTGGAGATGTTCTTAAACCTTTGTGAGAGTGCTTTTTTTCAGGATACTCAGGCCCAAGGATCCCGGGCCTAAATGAAAAAAAGAAGGATTTGGTGGACCGGGCCTTGACTCACCGCAGCTAACGAGCTGTTTAAGAATCAAGTAGATGCAGAGAATACTCCTGACAATATACAAAAAAAATGACAAACAAGGATATCGTAGAATGCCAAAAATATTAACAACGTAAATTCAGAAGAAAGACAGGATTAGCAAGACGATAAAGAAAAGGTGCTGTGGGGATCCTGGGAATTATGAAGCAGTATTTCATTAACAAATTATCTGTTTGATTACAGAAAGCTCACTAGGACGTGATACAAGGTCCAATCAAGCTCAAAAATTGCAGTCTTGAATGGCTATTTCAGCTTTCAAAACTTGCAAAGTTTGATTCTCGTTGAATCCGAGTATGTGCAATAGTGGCCTTTACAGGATATCGGGAAACAGTATTTGTTCTTCCCTTAGTATTTTCTTTCTGCATGGATTTTTCTGATGGTTTTTCCTAGAGAATTTCTTCTTTTTTGTGTTTCTTTTCTTTTTTTCTCGCTGCTTTCTTCACAACCCGTCCCCTCCTTTTATAATGGAGTTTTTCTGGGTGTCCCGGGTTCCCCTGTTTTGTTCCTTTGCAAACAGAGCATGTTCTGTCTCTGTCGCCTCGGTAAGTCCCTTTGCCGTTTTCCCCCACTCTTTCCTTCTCTTGGTTTTGATTCCTTCGAAAGCTTCTGGTTGGCCATCCTCTTTGGGACGTGCTGAGGTATGCCCTTCTCGGCATCCCCATTTCTGGCGTGTTCCTTTCTTTCCTATTTGGGCGGAATCCTGTTCTGCCATTTTTGAAAGTCATTCGTTGCCATTCTTCTTCCCTGTCCTGGTTCCCCGAGGCCCTTTTGCTGTCTGTGCCATGAGAGGTCGCTCGCGTTTCTTGTTTTTTTTCTTTTCCTGTCTTCTTTCTACCGATCTGTCTTATTTGTGCTTGAAGGGATTTGAGGATCCTTGTTTCTTTATATTTTTGCCGTGGTCTTTTTTTTTGGGATGCTTCTTCCTTTTCTGGGCTTCAGGATCCTCTGGGCCTTCCTTTTATCCCCCATGGGTCATCCATGCCTATTACTTTGGGCTTAGCCTGAGATTCTTCCTTTTGGGCTTGACTTGCTCTTCCATTTTTTTCTTTTGGGCTTATTTTATTATGACCCTTTTTAGACCTCAACATTTAGCCCCCTGAGCTCGTGGGTTGCCTGAAACCCACGCGTGAGTGATTTAGGTTTCCCGGGACTCTCATGGTATCCCCCTTTTCTTCGACTTCTACTGGGTTCCCTTCCTTTTTACTTGGGATCCCGGCCCTTTTCTGCTGCTTTTAGTTACCTCCTTTTTGCGTGTTGCATTCCCTTATAATTATTACCTTTCGCAACTTCCTCTTTATACGGGACGTGGCAGTTGGGTATTTGAGGTAAAACTCCTCTACCCACTTTTCTCGTTTCCCGTTATTCCTCATTTAATAACTGCTGATCACTTCAAATTAAATTTTTTGGCAACTGGCGCGTCTTTCCATAAACTGTTTTCCCCAACTGCTATTTGCGCCTTTATTGTAGCCGTTTCACCTTATCACTTTGCTTCTCTGAGTTTTTCGCTCTTTGTGTTTCTCTTTCTTTTTTCTCTTCTTCTCCGTTACTCTGGTCTTCCTCCCTTTCGCACTTTCAATCTCTTTTCTTCTCAGAGCGTGTGTTGTTTCGATGGCTTCTTCTTCTTCTCGAAAGAGGAGAGAGCGTACTCCCAGTCCTTCTGAGGGTGAAGGTTCTTCTGGTTCTGCTCCGAGTGATTCTCACGAGGTTACTGAACGTCCGGCCTTTCCTTTACGGGATCCTTGGTATTCTCTCAGTGCATTTTTTCCTCATATATCTCATGGTGAGGCTCCTCCATCCCCTCACGTTTGGATGTTTTCTGGTCAAGCGGGTTTCGCTGGTTCCGCCCAAGTTCCTGACCCTAGAGAGATTTTTGATCTCCAGATCAAACAAGGAATCCGAGAGGCGGTTCCTATTTTCTTCGATTTTGTTCCAGGAAAGATTCAGGGCTGGCCTATATGGGTAGACAAAGAACTGTCTGATGCTGAATTTGTGGGTCGTTTGGAGCGCGCCAGTATCCTAAAGGCAGTGGCTATTTCCAGAAACCTTGAGGGCTTCAGAGACGCCAAAGGGCTCAGGCATCTGGTACGTCGTTGGTGCCCTTCCCTTCATACTTTTTTCTTTTCTACTGGTGAATTAACAGTCACCTTAGAGGATGTGGTTAATAACTTCCTCCTCCCGGTGTTTGGCGAAGAGAATCCCTTTGATATTAACCTTTCTGGTGAGGATCTCATGGTAGAAGAGAAATTATTTGGTCATTTTGGTGGTCGCGCCGCTTCTTCTGGTGGTAAGCCGGCTAGGATGGGGAGATGGGTGATGACCCTCTCTCGTGAAAAAGATAAGGAAGTGAGGTGGGCCGGTTTCCTGGCTTTTTGGCTTAGTAAGTTTTTGTTCAGTAAGTTCCCTGGGTACGGAGTTAAGTCTTCGTTTTTTCCATTGGCAATCAAGTTAGCTCGAGGTACCCAGTATCCTTTGGCCCCTCTGTTTTTGGGTCATGTTTATTCTCAATTGGACCAGCTTCATGGAGATGAGGCTGAGGGTGACTCTTGTTATGTGATCACTTCGTCCCTTCACTGCGCTATTCTTCAGATTTTCATGTGGGACCGTTCTGCAGCTACTTTGGCTAAGTGCAGGAATTTGAAGTTTGTGAAAGACAAGTTCTAAGGATCCCCCGACATAGTGAAGGGTCTTTGTGGCAATTCTACCGATGCCTTTCCCATTATTTTTCGTTGGATTAGCTTGAAGGGTGGTGGTCTCAATCTTGTGGAGTTGTTTGACCAAGCAGGGAGCTTATATTGGAGATCCCCTCGTGAGTTTGGTCCTGGCTTTGCGTGTGATTCTGTGTTGTCTTCTTTTTTATCTTCTACAGGTAATACCTTTCACTTGCGCCGTGGTGATGAGGGCAGTCTGGCTTATCTTGCTTGCATTAGCCCCTCCTGGCTTCCTGTGCCTTCTTCAAGTGGCCCAAAATATACTCATTATTCAGCACACCGGGTGCTCCGACAATTTGGTTTTGATCAGGACATTCCTCCAGTTTTTAAGGATGTGGTGCCATCCCTTCCTTCATTGGATCCTTTCTTGAGGCTGCAGGCCTTTTCTTATTGGTCACGGAGGAGCCCCAATTTGCAGTGCCTAACTCCCAGAGAGGAGTCTTTGCTTCTAGTGGCTATATGAGTTATTGGAGGAGAGTGCAAAAGTCCTTTGTTGATTATGTTAGCACTAGCACAGTTCGGGATGCCCCGAATCCTAGCATTGTTTCTGCTCCGACATCCAATAGACGTTTATCCCTTCGTACTGCTGGGATTGTTTCTGCTGCTGCAAGCAGCAAGACTGGGTTTGCAGAGTGGCATGCCTCCAGGGGAGGTTGGGTGGTTTATGGACAGGATTTTCCTGAGACCTGGCTAGGTGATAGCCTCATCATTGGTGCTTCCTCTGGGGTGCCCATCAAAAGGGGTGCAACAGAGACAATAAGTGCTGCCACTGCTCCGAGTAAAGGTAAGGATGTCAAGTCGAAGAAAATGAAAGCTGCTGATGTTGGCGAAAGTACGGGGGGTGTGGAGATAGGCTCTGAGGTGAAAAGAAGGAAAACGAGGAGATCTCAAGCACACTTGGCATCTCAGGAAGGCAAGGATGTCAGGGAACCTTTTGTTTCAAGGACCCGAAAGAAGACTAAGGTAGAGCCTTCTTTTCCCCAGGTTCCTGTGACTGCCTCAGTCCATGGTTCTTTAGGATCCTCTGGCTTGGTATCCCAGCCTCCTTTAGGACCCTCTGGGCGTACTCGTAGTAAGCAAAAGACTTCCAGAGAATCTGTAGAGAGAGAGAGAAGGGCAAGACTTCTTTCCTTCTTCTCTTTTTTTTTTTTATTCACCTTGTTGCACTTGTTTCTATTTTTGCTAACGGGTAAGAGCCAATCTTCTGGAGACGACGTGGTATGTGTTCCCCTTTTTCTTTTGTTCTTTCCTTTTTGTTCTGTCATTGTATTGTCTGCATTTCCTGCTGTTGTGTTTTTCTCTCCCTTTCTTTTGACACTGCCTTCTCCTCTTCTTTTCCCTTTAGGTGGAGGTATCCCCTCCTATGACTGACAAGGCTCTGGGGGAGGAAACTATCACAGCTCTTTCTGTTGTTTTTCCTGTTATGGGGGAGGAGCCCCCTACTGATGACCCAGCCGAGGAAACTGGGCAACCAATGCAAGGTTCCCAAGATTCTCAGGATCCCAAAGCTTCTAGGATCCCGTCATCTCAAAGTCCCCATCTTGAGTGTACTGTTAGTCCTATCAGGACTGTGTTTCCTCAGTCCTTGTCAGATAAAGGTGCTTTGGGAGACACTCCTTTATCCAAACAAACAGGTAAACCTTGTTTCCTTGGAATGGCGTTATATTCTACTTTCTTTTCCAATTTTTCTTGAGTTCCTCCTTTTCCTTTTCCTTTTAGGTCAAACCAGTGAGAAATCCGCTCCCAGTGTTGCCTCTTCTTTAGAATCAGAAAGCTCAGAAGGTGAGTGCAAGCTACTCCATCGTGTTTCCTTTTCTTCCCCCTCCTTTTTTTTCATGTATATATGGCGAAGCCCCCTGCATCTATCCCTTCTTTTAGCCACTTTGCCATTGGTCCTTCACCTTTTCTTCAACTTGCCTTATGTTCCTTCCCAGAATCTTCGGGGAAGTCAGGAGATCAGGAAGAAGAGGCTCTGCCCCAAGAAGCTGGAACCGGTTTGTTCTTCTTTTTCTCCTTTTTTTTTTTAGACTAAATCTGTTCTTCCTTTTCTTTTCTTTTCTTCTTTTTTTTTTTTGAATATTGATACAGGCTTTGCAGGTTCTGAGCCTGTTATTCCCGAAGGAATTGTGAGACCTGTTCAAGTTGCTGACCTTCGTCCAGAGCAAAAGGCTGCAAGTCCTCCTGTCTCTGCAAGTAGTGACACAGTGATGGGGGATGCCTCGAAGATGACTGCCTCAGATCTTGATTCAAGACTTTCTTCTTTTCTGGCTCGCTTTGATCTCTTGGAATTCAACAGTCTTCCTGCCAACCACTTCCATGTTTTTGGGTCTTCCTATGGCAGCTTCCTGCGTTTTTCTGTTCCTGTGGAAGGCCTGCCGCTACTAGAGAGTCTGCTTAAGAGTCACGGGGGTTTTACCAGCGGCTTCAGGGGAGGCGTTTTTCTAGGCAATATTTTAATGGAGTTGCTGTGTGCTGTGCTGATTTCCCTAAGGAATTCCTCTGTAGATTCCTTATCTGAAGAAAAACTTCTGGAGTGGAGAGGGGTGGTGCAAGACCTTCTAGAGGCCAAGTTTAACTTGTCTTTTCTGCTGGATCACTTGCGTCTGCTGGCTCATATGCTGTTTCAGAGGCAATCTTTCAAGAGTATAGACACTAAGATAGCTGCTGCTAAGGAAGCTTTGGCTCGTGCTCACAAAGTTTTACAAGACTTGAAGGTCAAGCAGCAGAGGATCCTTTCTACTTTGGCTGTGCCTGTTATTTCTCCGGATGCCTCCCTATTGGCCGGCCTCATTCCTTAGCCTTTTTTTTTTTTATTTACATAAACAATTTGGGATTGTATAAGTTTTTTCTTTTTGAACATTGTTCTGCTCTTTGCTTTTTCTTTTGTGTTTCAAAACTGCTTTTTTTTTTTTTTTTCAGTATGTGAATCTACTTTTTTCTTTGGTATATTGCCTTTTCTTTCTTATGGCTCTTTTCTTTCCTGAGTCCTGGACCATGGTCTTCACAGGTTTCACTGTAAATTCTGGTCCAGGTACCCAGTAATCTATTGTGCAAGTACTGAACTGGGTACACTGGTATCCTTCCTTATGTACATATTTTTTTTTTAGATACGGTCCCAGTTCATGAACTTTAACAGGTTCCCCTTTTGCCAAGTGCTAGGCTAGGTATCCTAATACCCAAATAGACTTGTTCTTTAATAACAATCTCTCCTTGTAATGCATAGCTCCCAGTACATGACTAACCAATTGCGCGGATTCCAATACATGACTTCAATCACCAATTAGAGAAGGTTGTTGGCTACAAAGTTCTTCAGTTCATCACACGATGAAAATTGAGAAGCTCAATGGTTACAAAACCCTACAGTGCATAAACACAGTAGCTTCTTCAAAAGAAAGATGAACTAGGACAAATTCTGTTTCCGGTCACAATTTGCTTGAACAAAATTTTGCTTAACACTTGTGCAAACTCGTGTCACCTTTGATTGCCTTTGAAATAATCCTTTTATATGTCTAAGGTTATGAGAAAAAAAAAACTCAAACATATAATCACAGATTAAATGAAAAATAGTCTTGAAAAACTAAACTTCATAAACCTCAACAGATACCTTATCTATCGAGCTGTTGTCAAGCCACAAGCTGAAACAATTCTTCAAGGCTCGATAGATGCTAGCTGTCGAGCTGTAATAAACAGCGCTTTTCTCACTTGAATCATGGATAGAATTATATGGCTTTAACACTTGAACTTGAAACAAGGTTTCTTGAAGTATTAAACACATTCTAGATCTACCAAAATACAAGTAAAGTGCGTTTTGTCAAAGGATTAGCCAATTACAAAAAATAGTGACATATATTCCTAACAAGTGAATTACATATGTCCTAACAATCTCCCCCTTTAGCAATCCGTGACAAAACCACAACAAACAAACGAACATATGAGAGAATTCATAAATCACTCAACTCATATTCACTTGTTGAGTATAATAAAATCTATCCTAAAACAAACTCCTGAAAAACTTTGCAAGAAGAGAATCTATGGCAAAAAGACTTTGACAACCTATATTTCTGAAACACTTTAAACAAAACTCATCACGGCATCGGCATCTTAGTGTGAAATAGAAATAATAGATTACATACATAATATAAGAAACATGTATATAAAGAAAGAAAAGAAACAATGCATGGAGAGATAGATGAAAAGAAAAACATACATCACTATATAAGGAAAATAAGAACAATGTATGTCAGTAATGGTCACAAGACCCATGTACAAGAATAATGTATCTCAAATAGAAAGAAAAGAAAAGAAATACATCAAGTCCTCACTACATCCCTCACTGTGCACTCTCCCCCTAACAAAAATCTCTTATACTAACCCTCCCCCTAACTAGGGCTACTCTTATAACCAAAACTACTCTCCCTTTTTGTCATGAGTAACAAAAGGTAAAAGTGTCAAGTAGACATCTCGTCAGCACTGGAAGAGCTAGTATCTCTATCATCCTTATCATCAGAAGCATTAGCATCATCATCATCCTCAGAATCATCAACACTGCCGGAGCCATCACTCTTATCCGCAAAGGCCACAGGAGTGGAAGGCACAGTGTAACCGCCTTTCTTAGCCTAGCGTCGAGCAATACGACTAATACGAGTGTTCACTTGACACAACTCATCACTGAGAGTATTGAGGCAAGCATCCATGCACTGAAACTACACCATGATGTCCTCAAGTGTCACACTACTCGTAGAAGAGGAGGGAGCAGATATGGATGGAGCAGAAGGAGTGGGAGGAGCTGCCATACCAGAATGCCTCCAATGAAACTGCGCCTCGTTGCATTTAACGGTACTCGCATCTATAGCACCTATGACATGGAAAGGCTCGAAAGAAGGAAAAGGAACATCAAAATGGTGTAAAAGCCTCATGATAGCTGAGGGGAAGATGAGCTTATCACGGGTCACCGAATCCCTATACACATCTATAAGAGAAAGAATGAAATGAGAAGGAAAGTCTATACTAAGGTCCTCTAAAAGAGAGAGCAAAAATCGAGCATGAGGCTCTATAATCGAGTTATAGTGAGAGAGAGGATGAAGTACAAAAGTCATGACCATGTTAAGAAAACGAGGGCCTTTAGCAAAGCCTATACAAGAAGTAAACTGATGATCACCCTAATCAGATAGACACTCATAGAAAGCAGAAATGAGCTCGTCTTTAGACACTGTCTTAAGACGATCACAACTAGGGTAGTCAGGATGCTCTACCCTAGGAACACAAAGCGCATCGGAGACAATCTTCGATGTGACAACAATGCACATACCTTGAACGCGAGTAATGAAATGAGGTACTGAAGAATCGAATCCATGCATGTTGGATTAGAATTCCTGGATCAACACGGATGGACATGTGACAAGGATGTCACACAGTGACTCCCAACCCCAACTGTAGATGACAGTGAGCAAGTTAGTGTCAGAGAAGTCCGACAAAACGACGTAGCATTCCGAATAAATGACTTGTCGGGAAAAGTTCTCAAAGAAGTCCGATCTGTCCTTCTCATCACAGAACTGGACAAAGAAAAGGGTAGTATCAGTAGAAAAAGATGCCCCAGAATGAAGAGGGTTCCAAGACGGAGCAGATTTACATTTGGGTGCCATAGAAGTAGGCTAACGTAAATGGAGAGAGGGAGAGAGAGAGAGAAGACGATCAGAAAAGTTCCAAGCAGTTCAAATATATCAAGAGATATTGAAAAGATTGAACATATGCATGGGAATGCATTAACATGTGACATGCAATAGAAAAAGTATCATGGGCTCAGCCCAATCCAAACCTACTAGCACACAATTAATCTAACATATATAACACACATCTAAATGCATGAAAATATAGTTATAATGCTTATGAGATGCAATGCATGAAGTTTTTAAGATCAAATCTTCAAAACCCATCCCAAAAATTTTGCAAAAACCTCTTTCATTTTGAAAAACCCTAAACTTTTCAAAAATCCCAAAACTTAGGTTAAAAAGCATGAAATGCATGAAAATGAGGGAATTAGACACTTACCAAGTGAAGAGTAACTTGATTAAGGTCGAAAATCTCTTGGGAATGAAGTTTAAAGGAAGAGAAATGTGTTTGGGAGGTGAAATGGTTGAGATCAAAATTGCGAGCGCGCCTTATATAGCACCTCAGTAATTCTTGACAAATCGAGAGGTGTCGAGGATCTGTCGAACTTTAAAGGGTTTGGTAGAAGCTGCTATTGAGCATGTGTCCAAGGCAAGGTGAAGCTCGATGGATCGAGGTTGCTGTCGAGGATCTATCGAGCGGACAGAAACTTTCTCAATCGATCCACCTATATATCGAGAGGTGTCAAGATTGTGATAAAAAACAACTAAGGAGCTCGACAAATAAGCCAAGTATTAATAGGTGTCGAGGATCTGTTAAGGTTGCTTTAAAATAGTTTTTCCAGAAGAGAAAAACACAGATATGAAATGTAGTCAAACATGCAACTTAACCAAGGATCCAAACAACATTTTGACCTCTCAAAAACACCTCTCAACAAAAAAAAAAATGTTAAGCATTTTGATACCAAAACACACACACACTAAACAAGTCTAACCAATTTTATATTTCAAAAACATGTTAAGACAGTTTAGTAAGCATACATTAACATGTGTATTTCTTGTGATGGCCAAATCATATTATACCTGCACATATATCAAGAGTGGTAAAGAATATTGCATGTTTTGTGTGAAAAATATCGCAAGATTGCATAAGTGTATACATGTTATAACGATTTGAGATATGAGAAAATCACTTTAACTCACACACAATCATAACTTGTTGATGGGGACTATCACCTTTGAGGTACATCCTATAACTCTCATATCTCCTATAATTCACACTTGCAATCATATTTAAAGCATTTTATTCTTTTTGCTTTTTATTTTCTTTGCATTTTTTTCTTTTTGAGCATAACATGCATAGGCATATAAGAGACAGAGAGAAGAAATACCCAATTATCTTAATCATTTGACATTCTACTTTTGCTATGCCGAAGCATACAAATGTCATTTCATGATTGGTAGGCAACAGTAGTGAGATGGTTATTTATGCCTTTCTCTTAAGATTTTTTAGTCATTTTCATCAAAAAGAGTGATACGAGTGTTAGGTACAAGAGATTACTTAATCTTACTTATCACAAACACAAGCCACAAAGCTCACTTGTCTAGTTGTGCATAGAGATGCTTATCTAAGCTACAAAACATACAAAGTTTAGAAAATTTTGTTTTAATAGCCATCAAAGATACACAAGTACCAATGTACACAAAAAGCACTGTTTTTGTATTTTTCAATTTTTATTTTTATTTTTTTATGAAAAACAAAATAAACAAAAACTGAAAAGAAAACAAACAAAAACAAATTAAACAAAGCAAAGCATAAAACTAGACTGACTCAAAACAATAAAGCAAAACACACAAGTAATGCAAGCAAAAACAAGAAGAGGAGAGAGAAAAGGTGATAGAATTACTTGGAGTCTTTTCCTTCCATACCTTCGAAGAACCTTTCTGTCTAGCGAACCCTTGAACCAGCGATGAGGAGGAAGAATTGAAACCATTCAAATTCGTAAGGAACATGAGGGCTTTGAGAAGATCTCCAAGGGGAGTAAAAAAGGATGGAAACTGTTTCTGGTTTCCCGATGCAATCATGCCAGTGCTTTGTTGAGTGGTTAACCACTTATAGCAATTAGGTTGAGTATGACCGGTTGCTCCACAGTGATGACAGAGATGCTGCTTTTTCTGTTTAGGCTTTTGAGAATTAGCCTTTTTAACCCTAGAGTTTTTAACTTCTTTCTTTTCCTGATTAGCAGGTGCTTCTAAGATTGATTTACCTTTGTTTGTGTTCTCACTAGCTAAGTCATCTTTAACAACATTGTTATCAGTTTCAATATTATTAGCAGGAGGAACATAAATGGTAGTACTAGTAGAAGTAATACTAGGAGAAGAAAAATCACACCCTAAATCAGTTCGATCAAAAGTAGATTCTGAAGACTGAGCATTTCATCGAGCTTAGCACTTGAAGTCCTTTCCAACTGAGTTCTAACTTGGAATAATTCTACCTCAAACTTCTTGGTATTGTCAGCCAAGAAATTGTTCTCAAATCTCAATGCTCCAATAGTCTAATTTGCTTCATCAACCTTTATGGAAAGCTTTTCTCATTCCAACTCAACGTCACTAAGCTTCTTGGTGGTCAACCTATACATCTTCTCATGTTTCTCTGAGACCTTGTATAACTTTGCATAGGTTGTGTAAATGTCATCTTGTTCATCCATCTTCTCAAACTTGGATTCCACCAATTCCTCTTCTTCATCCACATCTTTAACAATCCCCTTAGTAGGATTGATAGTGTTAGTGAAAGCATTTAGGATTCCGTCATCCTCATTGTTGAAATCATCCTCAAGCTCGGTGTCACTCAACGTAGCAACAAGTGCCTTACTCTTCCAAATGGTCTTAAGATATGTAGGACACTCTTGCTTCATGTGACCGAAGCCTTGACACCCGAAGCACTTTGGTCCTGAGGGAACAGTATAATGATTGCCATCTATAGCATCCTTCTTCCCTTTGTCTTGGCTTTTGAACTGAGAGGAACTAGATTGCTTATCGTCCTTGTTGAAGCCCTTCCCATTGGCATTCTTCATGAACTTCTTGAATTTCTTTGTAACATAGGACTTTATCTTAGAATCTTCATCGTCTGAAGACTCATCAATATCACTGCTCTTGGCCTTTAATGCCATGCTCTTGCCTTTACCCTTACCCGACTTGCCAATTCTTGTTAAACCTAACTCATAGGTTTGCAGATTACCAACCAGCTCTATCAAAGGAATCTTGTCGATGTCCTTTGATTCCTCGATCGTGGTGATCTTGGCATGGAATCTCTCGGGTAGAGATCTGAGCACCTTTCTTATAATCTTGGGTTCAAGAATGGTTTCCCCAAGATTGAAAGTTGAGTTCACTATGTCCTTGAGCTTGGCATAGAACTCATCGAACGACTCATCCTCCTCTATCTTAATCTCTTCAAAACTTGTAATGAGCCTCTAAAACTTCGAATCCTTGACAACCTTAGTTCCTTCATAGGTTGTTTGGAGGATGGTCCATGCTTTCTTTGTAGTTTCAGTGGAGGATATCTTCTTGAATTCCTCATTAGTGACTACACTGAAAAAAGCATTCAATTCTCTACTATTGAAGTTTTCCGCCTTGATCTTAGTATCATCCCAATCGACCTGCGCTTCCTTTAGCTTGGTCCAACCTATCTCCATTGCTTACCACACTTTCTCATCTAAAAACTACAAGAAAGCTCCATGTGTACCTTCCAATATGCATAGTTAGTGCCATCAAATAAAAGAGGTATAATGAGAAACTGTCCTCTATCGATGACAAACAGGGTTCAATGGATCACACAACAAAGATTAACCCTAATTAGAGTGTGCCTGCTCTGATACCACTTGAAAGGTCAAAAACGAACTGACCCCTTATGATAAATTAATTGATTAATTAGTCAAGTTTATTAATTAATTAAATTAATATGCAATGTACATGGCAACACAAACAAATGACCAATTAAACTAAGTATGTAACGGAAAATAAATTGACACGGTAATTTGTTTACGAATGGAGAAAACTAACACGGTAAAAATCCCAATGAGTGATTTTAAGGTCATCACTCCTGAGAATCCACTATTATTAAAACAAGTGGTTATAAGTAAAGGAATTTCAGTATCTTATACCAACCTACAGTTGAACCCTGTTGAGGTCTAAAAAGGATCATAGTGAAGGAGGCCCAAAAGAATGAGTCAAGCCCAAAAGGAAAAATCAAGCTAAGTCCAAAGTAGCAGATGCAAGAGAACCATGAAGGAATAAAAAGGCCCAGGAGACTTGAAGCCCAGACGAAGAAGCATCCAAAAAAAAAAAAAAAAAACCACGACAAGGGATAAAAAGTTAGGATCCTCAGCAACCATCAAGAGGCACAGATCCTTTCAGGCACAAAGGCAAAGGAAGACTAGGACAGCTTGAAAGAAAAAGACAGAAGAAGAAAATAAGAAACAAAAAGTAAAAGAACACAAGCACCAGTAGAACCCAGCGACCTCTCATGGCACAGACAGGAAAAAAAAAAAACCTCGGGGAACTAGAATAGGGAAGCACAAAAAAAAAGAATGATAACAAGCGGCTTTCAAGTTGGCAAAACAGGATTCCGCCCAAATGGGAAAGAAAAGGGAAAAGTGGAAACTGCCAAAAAACGGGGATGCCGAGAAGGGCATACCTCAGCACATCCCAAAGAAGGTGGCCAACCAAGAACTTTCAAAAAGATCAGAGCTGAAAGAAGGAAAGAATGAGAAAAACAAGAAGTGGGACTTACCGAGTGATAGGCACTGGACGTGTTCTGTTCGCAAGAAGGCAAAATAGGGGAACCAACGATTCCTCGGGAAGACCAGAACTCCATTATAAAAGGAAGGGATGGGTTGTGAAGAACAGGGAGCGAGAAAAAGAGAGGAAAAAAGAAGAGATTTTCTAAAAAAAACTATCAATAAATCTGTGGTAAAGAGAAAGAAAACACTAAAGGGAAAAACGAACATTGCTTCCCGGTATCCTGTAAAAGCCACTATTGCACACACTCGGATTCAAAGAGAATCAAATTTTGCAAATTTTGAAGGCTGAAATAGCAACTCAAGACTGTAATTTTTGAGCTTGATTGAACCTTGTATCATGTCCTAGTGAGCTTTCTGTAACTTAACAGACAACGTATTAATAAAATATGCCTCATTAATCCCAGGATCCCCTTATCATTAATTTTGTGCCACTTTGCTAATCCTGCTTCTTTCCTTTTGAATTTACCTTGTTGTTTTTTGGCATTCTTCAATACGAATATCCTTGCTTGTCATTTTTTTTTATTGTTAGGAGCATCCCCTGTATATCACTTGATTCTTAAACAGCCTGTTAGCTGCGGTGAGTCAAGGCCCTGTTCACCAAACATTTTATTTAGGCCTGGGGTCCTTGGGCCTGAGTGTCACAGAAAAAAGGCACTCTCACATTTTGGCAACTTCACTGGGGACTGGGCAAAGAAGAGGGAAGAAGCAATCCCTTTACAAAGTATGCCTCCAAGACAAAGAAACAGCAAAGAAACTAATGTGCCACCTACGGCCTCTAAGTCCGTAGGAGAAAACGAGGTAGCTTCCAGGCAAGGAGGCGGGATACCCCTGGTAGAACAGGAGGTTGTGTCAGAACAAAGACACACAAGGCAGGAACCAGACCTCATGGCCAGGATGACAGCAATGTTGAAGGATCTGGAGCAAGAAGTTCGTAGTCTCAAAGAAGGCAGGACACAGGAAATCAGAGACAATGTTCCCCCTACTGGTCACCAAGATGGAGTGCAGCCAGAAGAAAGGTCAACAGTGGAAGGAAGAGCCAGCCCTCAGTACTTAACACTGACAGATGTCAATGCCCTCCTAGAGCAAGAAAGGGAAAAACTATCGGGGATCCCCAAGCAATTCTCTCGGGATCCCCCGTTTCCTCCAGAACTTCTTGGCAAATCATACCCTAAGGGGTACGAAACCCCAAAGTTCCATCATTTCGATGGAAGAAATGGAAGTGCTGTGGAACATGTGAGTAGGTTTATCCACACTATGGGCCCCTATACAGGAGACAGAGAATTATGTCTAAGGGAATTCATCAAGTCCTTAGTGGATAGGGCGTACACTTGGTACACCACGCTGAGACCCGGGTCCATCAAAACCTGGGATGAGATGATGAAAAAATTCTGCGCCAAATATTATCCTGGTAAAGACAAGATCACTTTCCAAAACCTACAAATGGTGAAGCAGAGACCTGGAGAGGATCCCGTCTAGTTCATTAAAAGATTTGAAGATGTGTCCCTAGACTGCTATGGGGACCATGAAGAAAAGGAGCTCGTGGAAATCTGTGTAGCCAACATGCTTTTTGATTACAGGCTCAACCTTGAAAATCTATGTATCACGCAGTTTGCTGACCTGCTACAGAGAACCAGAAGGACGGCACAAACCATGAGGACAAAAAGGCTACCCATGTCCCAAGCTATGACAGCATCAGTAGAAGAAAAAATGAAGAGACCAGATAGGAAGGTGTTCGAGGAACCACCAGTGATCTCATATATAGCTGAAGAGTTAAGCCATGTCTTAGATAAATGGATCGGAGATGGGGTTGTTAGGCCATTCACTGTGTCCAGACCACCAACTGAAGAAGAAATGAAGAACCCTTTATTTTGCAGAATCCATAATTATGTCAAGCACTCCACCAAAAATTGATGGACCCTTCGCAGACTCTTCCACAAAAAGTTGAGGGAAGGAACCCTGGAACTCACTCAGAAGGAGTTAGAAGTGCAGAGAAACCCCTTGCCTAATCACAAAGGAAAAGGGGTGGTAGCAGTAGTAATACATGGGAACCCGGCAGAAGCAGGAGAATCTGAAGGATCCTTCCACCCGAGCACAGTCAGAACCCTCCAGAAGAATTCCAAGTTCAGGTCACTATTCAATCAATTAGGATTCGAACCACAAGCAAGAAAAGTGGCCATAGAGTCTCTCATGAGAATAGCAGCAGATTCAGAGATGGAATGCTTTACAATAGAGTCACATGCTAGTCGAGTTTTCCTGGAGACAACCAATGCAATAACCTTCACTAATGAAGACATGGAGGTTGAGCACCTAGACTACCATAGACCCCTTTATCTAATGGCCACCATAAATGACGTTCAAGTCAAAAGAGCACTAGTGGACACAGGGACATCGCTCAATCTCATAGCCTTGAGTACCCTGGAAGCTGTGGGCTTAGTTGACAGAAGGATCCGGGGGGCTCACATGAAAATAACAAGATTTGGAGGATCAGTGGAATCAACAAAAGGATACGTACAGCTAGCCTTAAGGGTAGGGCCAATAGTAGCCCTGACAAGGTTTCATGTGATTAATGCAGAAATTTCTTATCATGTGTTGCTGGGACGTCCGTGGCTTCATAAACATCGCCTTATTCCATCCACATTCCATCAATGCATTAAAGGGAGACTGAATGGGAGGCCCATAAGGATCTCTGCCAACCATAATCCTTTCAGTCAGGGAGAAGTGAACTTTGCAGAAACGATGTTCTATGATGAATTGGAGCCAGATGATGAGAGCCCCGTCCCAGGGACCCCAGGGGCACCTATCCTAGAAGAAGAAGAAGAAGGAGGAAGGGGCACCCGTGACCTGAGGGACCTTCTGGAAAGAAAGAGACAAAAAAAGGATCCCAGCTCTTCAGGATCCCGAGAATATGTGGTGGTATGGGAACCCGAAGGGAGGCTAATCTACCATTTGTGAAGGTGCGCAGGACCCGAATGCATTATGCAGGAAGGTCCCGGACCACCAAGCTGCATTATGGCCCAAGAAGAAATTCCAAAAGAACCAGTTAAGGAAGCCCAGATTCAGCCCGAGGAAGAATTAAAGGAAATAGATTTGGGAACAGAACCAGGATCTCGAAAGCCTGTCTTCATTAGCAGTCAATTGGTGGCTCAAGAAAGGGAACAACTAGTAACCTTGCTTCAAAAATACAGAGATGTGTTCGCATGGACCTTTGATGAGATGCCTAGTTTAGACCCAGGATTGGTAGTCCATTCTCTTAATGTGGACCCAAGGATGAGCCCAGTAGTTCAACCAGCTAGGGTCTTCCATACTGAGGTAGAAGCCCAAATAGTTTAAGAGGTCAAAAAGTTGCTAACAGCTGGTTTTATCAAACCCATCCAACACCCAAAATGGCTTTCCAACATTGTACCTGTGAAGAAGAAAAATGGTCAAATTCGTGGCTGTGTCGATTTTCGCAACTTGAATAAGGCATGCCCTAAAGATGAATTCCCCTTGTCCAATATCGACCTCTTTGTAGATTCAGCTGCAAGAAACTCAATGTTCTCATTTATAGATAGGTATAGTGGGTACAACCAAATCCGCATGGCTGCTAAAGATGCAGAGAAGACGGCATTCGGAACTCCAATTGGGAACTTTTACTACACTGTAATGCCCTTTGGCCTAAAAAATGTAGGGGCTACGTATCAGCAAACCATGACAGCCATTTTCCATGACATGATGCATGAGGAGATGGAAGATTATGTAGATGACATTGTGGTCAAGTCAAAGACCAGAACAGGACATTTCCAAGTACTTGAGCAAGTCTTTGAAAGATGCAGAAAGTACAAGTTACATATGAACTCCATGAAATGCGCCTTTGGAGTGTCTGCTGGAAAGTTCCTTGGGTTTCTGGTACATTACAAAGGCATAAGTGTGGATCCAGTCAAGGCCACAGCTATCGCCACAATGAGAAGACTAACTACCGTTAGGGAACTCAAAAACTTCCTGGGAAGGGTCTCCTATATTAGGAGATTTGTGCCTGGTTTGGCCTCAGCTACAGTAGGTCTATCCAAGCTGTTGAAAAAGGGGAATAAATTTACCTGGGGGATGGAGTAGCAAGAAGCTTTTCAAAGAATTCAGGGCATTATGAATCATCTGCCTACCCTCCAGGCACCAATACGTGGGCGACCTCTGCTGCTATACTTAGCATCAAACTCCTAGGCAATAGAAGTTTTGTTGGCACAAGAAGACGACCAAGGAAACGAGCAGCCTGTATATTATGTAAGCAGGACACTCAAGGATACCGAGATCAGGTACCCCAGAATAGAGAAAGACTGTCTTGTGATCATTTACGCATCCCAAAGGCTAAAGAGGTACTTCTCAGCTCACCAAATCCTTTTGGAAACTAAGTCGCACCCCATAAAAGCACTCTTGCACCAGCCCCTTCTTACGGGAAGAATAGCACAATGGCTAGTTTTGCTCTCTCAATATGATATAGGTATGAGAACTCCCAAGGCTGTCAAAAGCCAGGCCATAGCAGATTTGCTAGCTCAATTCCCAGGAAAGAAGGAAGGCCCGCTGAGCGAAGAAATCCCTGGTGAGGTAGCAGTAATGGAGATCCCAGGGAAGAAATGGACCATGAGGTTTGACGGGTCGGCTACAGCAACTTCAAATGGGGTAGGAATTGTACTAAGTTGTGAAAATGGAGATATCATACCCTTGTCTTTCAAGCTTGATTTATCATGCTCTAATAATGCAGCTGAATATGAGGCATACTTAATCGGATTGACTATAGCACTCAGCATAAGAGTGAAACATATGAGAGTGTTGGGAGATTCCAATCTTGTAGTCTCCCAAGTGAAAGGTGACTTCGCGTTACAGGAACAAAGCTTAGCAGCCTACAGAACTTGGGCACAAAGGTTGGAGCTGGAATTTCAGACCTTTAGCATAGAGTACACTCAAAGAAGTGAAAACAGGTTTGCTGATGCGCTCGCCACCCTGGGATCCCAAATACCATTTAATGGGAGAGATACACTGATAAAAATAGGAAGGCAGGAGCATTCTATTGTAAGGATCCTCCAAGGGATGTATCCCGGAGAGTCCAAACAATGGGATTGGAAGAACGAAGTCAAAGAAAAGATGAAAGAGGCAGGGCCTAGAGGGAATATCAAAGAACTAATGGATTACACTCAGATAGAAGGGGAATTGTATAGAAGGCTGCCAGGAGGAATATTGTCCATATGTATCACCGAGAAGGAAGGAAAGTCGAAGTTAGAAGAATTACACGCCCAAGCATGTGGAGTTACAGAAAAGGTCAACCTATATAAAAGGATGCAATGCATAGGGTATTAATGGTCAAATATGGACAAGGAAACAGCAATTATACAGGAGAAATGTCAGGAGTGTCATTTGGCAATAGAAAAAGAAGAAAGCTACGCGGTGTTTATTGCAGAAGATTGGCGGGTTCCTTTCATAGGATACCTACCTCAGGGGATCCTGCCAATTGACAGAAAACTAGCCCACAAGCTCAAGAATCTAGCGGGCAGATATTTCCTGCAAAACGACACCTTATTCAAAAAGGGATACTGTAGGGATCCCCTGAGGTGCCTAGGACCAAAGGAAGCTAGAGAAGTAGTTAGGGAAGTACATTCTAGAGATTGTGGAAGTCACCCGAGGAAGAGAAGGCTGTATAAGCAATTACTGTTGTTGGAATATTACTGGCCAACGATGAAAAGACACTCTGAGGAGCTAGTCAAAACATGTCATGCTTGCCAAGTCCTGGGAGATGCAATTCACTCTCACCCAAATGTTCTACATGATATGACGACACCATGACCTTTTTACACTTAGGGGCTTGATCTCATAGGACCTATAAACCCTCCATCCAACGGTTACATATGGATCCTGGCAGCCACCAAGTACTTTACAAAATGGGTAGAGGCCATCCCTTTGAAAAAAACCACTGGAGCAGCCATAGCAAATTTCATTCGAAACCACATCATTACAAGGTTCGGGATCCCCAGAAGATTAATCAGTGACAACGGAACCCCATTCATAAACAAAGACATGAAGGGGTTAACTGAAGCATACCACATCAAGCATGGGAGATCTACCCCATACTACCCACAAGGAAACAGCCAAGCTAAAACTACTAATAGGGTAATGTTGAAGATCCTTAAGAAAATGAAGCATAAGTATGGAGGGAAATGGAGTGATCATCTGGCAGATGTACTTTGGGCATGTAGGAGCTCTGTAAAGACAGCCACAGGATTCTCCCCATTCTCCCTAGTCTATGGAACAAAAGCCATCAGCCCCGTGGAGTTAGTCATTCCTACACCAAGGGTAGTTCTGGAGGAAAGCTAAGGAGAAAGTGAGGACACAAACAATGAAAGGAGGCTAGCAGATCTGGAAGGGGTAGAAGAAGAAAGAAAGCTAGCCAAGAAAAGAAGCTAGAGGTACCAGCAAAGAATGACTAGAGCATATGCACAAGCAGTACACACAAGAATGTTCACTGAAGGGCAATTAGTACTAAGGATGGCGGAACACGTGAGGAGGAACCTGCCAGAGCCTTCCAAGTTCACCCCAAAGTGGGAAGGACCCTACATCATTAGTGCAGCTCATGAGAGCGGGTATTATTACCTTACCAAAGAAGAAGGGACAGTCCTGACAGAACCCATAAACGGGAAATGGCTGAAACAATACTATGCATAAAGACGAGGGGATCCCGGTACATCAGGACCCTTTTACCAGCTTCACAATCTGCTAAGTGTTTTTTTTTTTTTTTTATCTTTTTATTCCGTTCAGCCTTTATCATGAATTCTGGTCTAAAATTATTTTGTTCAGGAACCTATGATAGATTGACACTTTGTGATCAATACTGCACTAAATGATTTTCTTTGTTCCTTAAAAGATGACCATATTTTAATGAAGTTCTTTTTTCTTCAATATTTAAGTTTTTCTTTAAGTACTGTAAAGTCCAAGTTTGGATAGATTTAAGGAAGGATACCTGAGTCAAAACAAAAAGAAAAAGGTATGTAATACCCTTTTACATATGGCCCAGGATTCACCTTACAGATAATTTCAGATACCTCACAGACAGTCCCAAGTGCATAGATCTAGGATCACAGGTAAAAGTAAAATACCCAAGATACCTAGCCTAGCACTTGGCAAAAGAGGGGAACCTGTCAAAGTTCATGAACTAAGACCGTATCTCAAAATATATAGGAAAAGATACCAGTATACCTAGTTCAGTACTTGCACAATAGATCACCAGGTACCTAGACAAGAACTTACAGTGAAGCCTGTGGGAACCATGGTCCAGGACTCAGGAAAGAAAAGAGAAAAGTCATATATCAAAAAAAAAAAGGAAAGAAAAGGCAATATATCAAAGAGAAAGACAGATTCATATACTAAGAAATTAGAAGCAGTTTTGAAACACCAAAAAAAAAAAAAAAAAAAAAAGGAAAGAGGAAAGCAATGTTCAAAAAAAAAAAAAAACTTATACAACCCCAAATTGTTTATATAAATCTAAAGTAAGCTAAGGAATGAGGTCGGCCAATAGGGAGGCATCCGGAGGAATAATAGGCACAGTCGAAGCAGAAAGGATCTTCTGCCGCTTGACCTTCAAATCTTGTAAAACCCTGTGAGCACGAGCCAAAGCTTCCTTAGCAGTAGCTATCTCGATGTCTATACTCTTGGATGATTGCCTCTGAAACAGCATAGAAGCCAACAGACGCAAGAGATCCAACAAAAAAGACAAATTGAACTTGGCCTCCAGAAGGTCTTGGACCACCCCTCTCCACTCTAGAAGCTTTTCTTCAGACAAAGAATCTACAGAAGAATTCCTCAGGGAAACCAGCACAACGTATAGTAACTCCATCAAAATATTACCCAGAAAAACGCCTCCCTTGAAGCCATTGGTGAAATCCCTGTGACTCTTGAGCAGACTCTCTAATAGCGACAGGCCTTCAACAGGAACAGAGAAGCGCAGGAAGCTGCCATAAGAAGACCCAAAAGCATGGAAATGGCTGGCAGGAAGACTGTTAAATTCCAAGAGGTCAAAGTGAGCTAGGAAGGAGGAAAGCCTTGAATCAAGATCTGAGGCAGCCACTCTCGAGGAATCCCTCATCGCTATGTCACCACTTGCAGAGACTAGAGGACTTGCAGCCTTTTGCTCTGGCTAAAGATCAGCAATTCGAACGGGTCTCACAATTCCTTCAGGGATAACAGGCTCAGAATCTTTAAAGCCTGTATCAATATTCAAAAAAAAAAAAAGAGAAAAGGAAGAACAGATTTAGTTTTAAAAAAAAGAAAGAGAAGAACAAATCAGTACCGGCTTCTTAAGGCAAAGCCTCTTCTCCCTGATCCCCTGATTTCCCCGAAGATTCTGGTAAAGAACATAAGGCAAGTTGAAGAAAGGGTGAAGAACCAATGGCAAAATGGCTAAAGGAAGGAAGAGATGCAGGGGGCTTCGCCATGTAAAAAAAAAGAGAAGGGCGAAGGGAAGGAAAGAAAGGAAAAGGAAACACAGTGGGAGCAACTCACACTCACCTTCTGAACTTTCTAATTCTAAGGAAGAGACAACACTGGGAACAAACTTCTCACTGGCTTGACCTAAAAGGAGAAAGAAAAGAAGGAACTCAAAAAAAACTAGAAAAGAAAATAGAAATGTAATGCTATTTCAAGGAAACATGGCTCACCTGTTTGTTTGGATAAAGGAGTGTCTCCCAAAGCGCCTTTATAAGCGCCTTTATCTGACAATGATTGAGGAAACATAGTCCTGATGGGACTAGGAGTGCGCTCAAGATAGGGACTTTGAGATGAAGGGATCCTAGAGGTTTTGGGATCCTGAGAATCCTAGGAACCCTACATCGGTTGCCCGATTTCCTCAGTCAGACCACCAATAAGGGGCTCGTCCTCCACAATAGGAAAAGCAATAGAAAGAGTTGTAACAGTTTCCTCTCCCAGAGTCTTGCCAGTCATAGGAGGAGACACCTCCACCTAAAGGAAAAAGAGGAGGGAAAAAGCAGTGCCAAGTGAAAACAACGGGGTAATGCTAACAACATAGCGCCAGAGCAAAAGGGAGAGAACATAAAAAAAAAAATAAAAAAAAAAATAAAAAAAAAACACACACACACACACACACACACCATGTCGTCACCAGAAGATTGGCTTTTGCCCTTCTTGTAACCAAACTTGCGTTTGGACTGCAAAGGAAACCACCACTCGTCAGCAAAGAAGAAATAAGTGCAACAAGGTGAACAAGTGAAAAAGAGAGAAGAAGGAAAGAAGTCTTGCCCTTCTCTCTCTCTCTACAGATTCTCTGGAAGTCTTTTGCTTACTACGAGTACGCCTAGAGGGTCCTGAAGGAGGCTGGGATACAAAACCAGAAGATCCTAGAGAACCATGGGCTGAAGCAGTCACAGGAACCTAGGAAAAAGAAGACTCTACCTTGGTCTTCTTCCGGGTCCTTGAAGTCAAAGGTTCCCCGACATCCTTGCCTTCCTAAGATGCCAAGTGTGTTTGAGATTTCCTAGTTTTTCTTCTTTTCGTCTCAGGATCTATCTTCACACCCTCTGTGCTTTCCTCAACATCAACAGTTTTCATTTTTTTTTGGCCTGACATCCTTACCTTTACTCGGAGCGGTAGCAGCACCTATTGTCTCCACTGCACCTTTCTTGATGGGCACTCCAGAGGAAGTGCCAATGACGAGACTATAACCCAGCCAAGTCTCAGGAAAATCCTGTGCATAAGTCACCCAACCTCCCCTGGAGGCATGCCACTCTGCGAATCCAGTCTTGCTGCTTACAGCAACAGAAACAACCCCAGCAGTAGGAAAGGATAAATGCCTATTGGATGTCGGAGTAGAAACAATACTAGGATTCGGGGTTTCTCGAACTATACTAGAGCCAACATAGTCAATGAAAGACTTCTGTACTCTTCTCTAATAGCTAGTATAGCCACTAGAAGCAGAGACTCCTCTCTAGGAGTTGGGCACTGCAAATTGGGGGCTCCTCCGTGACTAATAAGAAAAGGCCTGCAGCCTCAAGAAAGGATCCAAAGAAGGAAGGGATGGCACCACGTCCTTAAAAACCGGAGGAACGTCCTGGTCAAAACCAAACTGTCAGAGCACCCGGTGTGCTGAATAATGGGTATATTTTGGGCCACTCGAAGAAGGCATAGGAAGCCAAGACGGGCTAATGCAGGCAAGATAAGCCAAACTGCCCTCATCACCACAGCGCAAGTCAAAGGTATTACCTGTAGAAGACAAAAAAGAAGACAATATAGAATCACACGCAAAGCCAGGGCCAAACTCACGAGGGGATCTCCAATGTAAGTTCCCTGCTTGGTCAAATAACTCCACAAGATTGAGGCCACCATCTTTCAAGCTAATCTAACTAAAAATAATGGGAAAAGCATCAGTCGAATTGCCACAAAGACCCTTCACTATGTCAGGGGATCCTTGGAATTTATCCTTCACAAATTTCAAATTCTTGCACTTGGCCAAAGTAGCTGCAGAACGGTCCCACATGAAAATTTGAAGGATAGCACAATGAAGAGATGAGGTAATCACATAACAAGAATCACCCTCGGTCTCATCTCCATAAAGCTGGTCCAATTGAGAGTAAACATGACCCAAAAACAGAGGGGCCAAAGGATATTGGGTACCTCGAGCCAACTTGATCGCTAACGGAAAAAAGGAAGACTTAACTCCATACCCAGGGAACTCACTAAATAAGAACTTGTTAAGCCAAAAAGCCAGAAAACTGGCCATCTCACTTCCTTATTTTTCTCACAAGAGAGGGTCATCACCTATCTCCCCATTCTAGCTGGCTTACCACCAGAAGAGGCAGCACGACCACCAAAATGACCAAACAATTTATCTTCCACCACGAGATCCTCCCCAGAAAGGTTAATATCAAAGGGCCTCTCGTCACCAAATACTGGGAGGAGGAAGTTAATCCTCCAAGGTAATCGTCAATTCACCAACAGAAAAGAAAACAGTATAAAGGGAAGGGCACCAATGATGTACCAGATGCCTGAGCCCTTTGGCGTATCTGAAGCCTTCAAGGTTTCTGGAAATAGCCACTGCCTTTAGGATACCAGCGCGCTCCAAGTGACCCACAAACTCAGCATCAAACAGTTCCTTGTCTACCCAGATGGGCCAGCCCTGGATTTTTCCCGAGACAAAATCAAAGAAGATAGGCACCGCCTTTCGAACTCCTTGTCTAATCTGAAGGTCAAAGATCTCTCTAGGGTCAAGAACTGGGCAGAACCGGCAAAACCCGCTTGGTCAGAAAACATCCAAGCATGAGGAGATGGAGGAGCCTCGCCATGAGATGCATGAGGGAAAAATGGACTAGGAGAATACCAAGGATCCTGTACAGGGAAGGCCGGACATTCTGTAACCTCGCGAGAATCACTCGGAGCAGAACCAGAAGAACCCTCGCCCTCAGAAGGACTGGGGGTACGCTCTCTCCTCTTTCGAGAAGAAGAAGAAGCCATTGGAACAACACGTACAATGAGAAGAGAAGATATTGAAAGTGCAAAAAGGGGGAAGAACGGAGTAACAAAGAAGAAAAGGAAAAGAAAGAGAATCCCAAGAATGAAAGACTCAGAGAAGCAAAGTGATAAGGTGAAACAGCTACAATAAAGGCACAAATAGCAGTTGGGGAAGATAGTGTATGGAAAGACGCGCCAGTTGCCAAAAAAATTTAATTTGAAAAAGGATTTAATCAGTGGTTATTAATGAGAAGTAACGGGAAACGAGAAAAGTGGGTAGAGGAATTTTACCTCAAATACTCAACTGCCACGTCCCGTGCAAAGAGGAAACTGCAAAAAGTATAATAATAAGGGAACGCAACACATAAAAAGGAAGTGACCAAAAGCAGCAGAAAAGGGCCAGGATCCTAAGTAAAAAGGAAGGGAACCCAGTAGAAGTTAAAAAAAAAAAAAAAAAAAAAAAAAAAGGAGGGGATCCTACGAAAATCATAGAAAACCTGGATTACTCACGCGTGGGCTTCAGGCAACCCACGAGCTCGGGGGGCTAAATGTTGAGGTCTAAAAAGGATCATAATGAAGGAGTTCCAAAAGAATAAGTCAGACCCAAAAAGAAAAATCAAGCTAAGTCCAAAATAGCAGATGCAGGAGAACCATGAAGGAATAAAAAGGCTCAGGAGACTTGAAGCCTAGACGAAGAAGCATCCAAAAGAAAAAAAAAATGAGAAAACCACGGCAAGGAATAAAAAGTCAGGATCCTCAGCAACCATCAAGAGGCGCAGATCCTTTCAGGCACAAAGGCAAAGGAAGACTAGGATAGCTCGAAAGAAAAAGACAAAAGAAGAAAATAAGAAACAAAAAGCAAAAGAACACAAGCGCTAGTAGAACCCAGCGACCTCTCATGGCACAGATAGAAAAAAAAAAATCTCGGGGAACCAAAATAGGGAAGTACAAAAAAAAGAATGATAACAAGCGGCTTTCAAGTTGGCAGAACAGGATTCCACCCAGATGGGAAAGAAAAGGGAAAAGTAGAAACTGCCAAAAAACGGGGATGCCGAGAAGGGCATACCTCAGCACATCCCAAAGAAGGTGGCCAACCAGGAACTTTCAAAAAGATCAGAGCTGAAAGAAGGAAAGAATGAGAAAAAGGGGAAGTGGGACTTACCGAGTGATAGGCACTGGACGTGCTCTGTTCGTAAGAAGGCAAAACAGGGGAACCAACGGTTCCCTAGGAAGACCAGAACTCCATTATAAAAGGAAGGGATGGGTTACGAAGAATAGGGAGTGAGAAAAAGAGAGAAAAAAAGAAGAGATTTTCTAAAAAAAACTATCAGTAAATCTGTGGTAAAGAGAAAAAAAAACACTAAAGGGAAAAACAAACATTGCTTCCTGGTATCCTGTAAAAGCCACTATTGCACATACTCGGATTCAAAGAGAATCAAACTTTGCAAGTTTTGAAGGCTGAAATAACCACTCAAGACTGTAATTTTTGAGCTTGATTGAACCTTGTATCACGTAATAGTGAGCTTTCTGTAACTTAACAGACAACGTATTAATGAAATATGCCTCATTAATCCCAGGATCCCCTTATCATTAATTTTGTGCCACTTTGCTAATCCTGCTTCTTTCCTTTTGAATTTACCTTATTGCTTTTTGGCATTCTTCAATACGAATATCCTTGCTTGTCATTTTTTTTTATTGTCAGGAGCATCCCCTGTATATCACTTAATTCTTAAACAGCCTGTTAGCTGCGGTGAGTTAAGGCCCGGTTCATCAAACATTTTATTTAGGCCCGGGATCATTGGGCCTGAGTGTCACAGAAAAAAGGCACTCTCACAAACCCTTACCCCAATATCCAAAGGGACTTGCTTTGCAGTGATAATCTCTCTTTGTAATGCACAGCTCTCAATACGTGACTAACCAATTGAGCAGATCCCAGTACACGACTTCAATCACCAATTAGAGAAGGTTGTTGGCTACAAAGTTCTTCAGTTCATCACATGATAAAGATCAAGAAACTCCTTGGTTACAAAACCCTACGGTGCACAAACACAGTAGCTTCTTCACAAGAAAGATGAACTAGGGAAAATTTTGTCTCTAGTCACAATTTACTTGAACAAACTTTACTCAACACTTGTATATGTCTAGGGTTGTGAGAAAATAAAACTCAAACATACAATCACGGATTGAATGAAAAACTGAACTTCATAAACTTCAACAAATACCTTATCTATCAAGCTGCTATCGAGCCATGGGCTAAAACAGCTCTTCAAGGCTATATAGATGCTAGCTGTTGAGTTTCAATGAACATGACTTTTCTCACTTGAATCTTGGACAGACTTGCATGGATTTAACACTTGAACTTGAAACAAGGTTTCTTGAAGTATTAAATACATCCTAAATCTACCCAAATACAAGTAAAGTGTGTTTTGTCAAAGGATTAGTCAATTACAAAAAATAGTAACATATGTTCCTAACAAGTGAATCACATATGTCCTAACAATCTATTTTGGCCAAGTCCTAGGCTAGGTAAATGGAAAGTTTACTCTTCCCAAGTCCTGGGTCATGCCACTTGGAAAATTTATTCTAGCCAAGTCCTAGGCCAGGTACATAGAAAGTTTGCTCTTTCCAAGTCCTAGGCCATGTTACTTGGAAAAATCTATTTTGATCAAGTCCTGGACTAGGTACATGGAAAGTTTGCTCTTCCTAAGTCCTAGGTCATTCGAAAAAATGTGTTTTAAGGCCAAGTACATGGAAAGTTTGCTCTTTCCAAGTCCTGGGCCATGTCACTTGGAAAATTTGTTCATGCCATTGAAATTTTCAATCTTCAGAAAAGGTTCTTTCATAGCCCCTCATTCTCAAGTGGGGTCACTGAACTGATTTCTTTTCTTTTCTTCAAAGGGTTAAGGATTTGTTTCCTTCTCCGATGATCTTCTAAAATATCCTTTCTTGGTTATGAACAAATCTTTCATGGAAATACTCTTCTTTTATGAGTCATTTAAAGTTGCTCTCACTGGTGAACTGATGACTAG
Organism: Quercus lobata; assembly: GCF_001633185.2. Taxonomy (NCBI): domain Eukaryota; kingdom Viridiplantae; phylum Streptophyta; class Magnoliopsida; order Fagales; family Fagaceae; genus Quercus; species Quercus lobata. The sequence goes on along the minus strand of NC_044907.1, from coordinate 87,321,975 downwards.
GAGGAGCTCCACCAAGATGATTCTGTCATAGTGTTTTCTTTAGGTGAGGGATCATCTTACGGAGATCCTGGAAGAGGAAGGCTTCCTCTAAACATGCTCGTTAGAGGCTGACTTCGCAAAACTCATAGTTTGTTTCTTTCTAGAAATCTCTACTACTACTTTTTTAGGGATCTTCTCACTTAATATGTACTCCTCTTCTTTAGGGAACTAGGCCAATGAGTCTACTACAGCCTAGTTCTTGATAGCTCTGGGGATCCTTTAGACCCATGTTGTATTAGGAACCTAATATTAGCCACTGGGGTACTCTTTAAGACTGTAAGGGCTGATGGAGGAGGGTTTTTATTAGAACTAGTTCTTGATAGTTTTTATTAGAGCTCATCACCAATTGGATTTGGTGGGATGAAAAGTAATGATTTAGTTGTTGAGATGTAACAAAACTCTTTCTAAGAAGCTCTTGAGTTCCTTGACCATGTTATGCCTCTTCATGATTGATATTGTTATTGCCTTAGTTGGATCTATGAGGAGATCGATGTTAGGCAAAGGAAATTTATCCTTTGGATGTGCCTTATTTAATTGGAAAGAGTTCATGCCAATAAATCTTCATATTTTTTCAATAACTCCACCAATTGCTCTTTTTTTGTACCGATAACTAACTACTGATTAGGATAGGGCCCAGGTTCCTTGGGTTAGCCCCTAGGTTCATCTCTTCTAGTTCTTCCTTTAGTAGGATTTATGCCTTCCTTTCCATATCCATAAAGTTTCTCTAGGATCTTCATAAGCAGTATATTAGCCTTCCTCTGGGTTCCAAATAGCTACACATTCTCGGGATCTTGACAAACTTGTTTCCTCCTTCTGTCTATTTCTGTCCTCAAACCATGGGTATTGCTTCCTTCTTCTTCCAGGACAAGAGCCCCTCGGGTCCCTCTAGCCTAGACCCTAACTAGTTGAACATGGATCTGTACTTAAGGTTCCTTTAGGATCTCTTCTCGAGCTATCATGTAAAATGGTGGTCCAGGATCCTCTTGCATGCTACATTCAGGTCATGCATACCTTTACAAGTAAAATTCTACATTCCTTCTAGGTTTCTTCTTCTTCTAGGATAGGAGCCTCCTGGGAACCTAGAGATGGGAGCCCCCCGGGATCCTAATAATGGGATATTCTTCAGTTGGAGCCAATTCATTATAAATTATATTTTCCACAAAGTTTACTTTGTGCTAGATGAAAGGACTAGGATTAGCAACGACTTTTGTGGGATTCCCATTCAATCGCTCTTTTACGTACTAGTGGTATGTTGAGAGGATCAGACAATACTTGTGACACCATGGTTGGCCCTTAGAGTTAGTTGTAGATGTCCTCTAGTGGTCTTTGTATCTCCTCCAAATCTTGTTATTTCCATGGGTGAGCCCAATTGTTAAGCTGCAATAAATGATAGATGCACTGTATAGTTGTTGAGCTTTTAATAATGTTGATTTTTCTACTGACTTGCAATATAGTGTTTCTATTGATTTTCTTCAAAATATATTCAAGGTCCACCACATAATAGGCTTTAGCCCCAAGACATGATGCGGTTGTTGAATCATGCTTGATCCACCTTCTCTTGATGTTGTTGTGGAACTTCTATCCATTTTCTTGATGCCTCCATTTTTTTTATTTTTTGAACCATTTTACTTTGCTGGATCCATGGAAATACTTTGCCTTTTCTAGAACCAATGCTCTTCTAGGCTTTGCTAGAATTGAGGGTGTTCTCAACTTTGTTGGAATAAAGGATCTCCTTAGCTTTGTTGGGATCAAGGATCTCCTAGGCTTTGCTTCCTGGAGTCAAGGATCTCCTAGGCTTTGATGGGATCATGGAACTACTCCATTTTGCCAAGTCCATGGGCGGAGCCAAGGAACTTGTCCATTTTATTAACCTGCACCATATGATATTATTATCAAGTTGTTGCAAAATTATTTAGCCCCACAACGTGAGGCAATTGCTTTTGCTATGTATTTGACATTTCATCAAATACATAGCAAAAAGAAATGAAACAATATCATGAAATTTTTTTTAAAAAGAAAATACATTAGCCCCCAAATGTGGGGGCATTGCTTTATTATGTAGCTCATACAATCTTTATTTCATCAATTTCTATTTTTTTTAATTTGCTCACTTCTCCATTTCTTTTTTTCTTTTTTTTAGCAATGAGACAATGTTATGATTGTTTAAATATTACTACAGACCCCTTTTTTTTTTAAAAAAAAAAAAAAAAGTAGGGCGATGATCCATTATGTTCAAATTGTAAAATGGGGAAAATAATGATGCATAAAACTTATCTTGTGTTGGAAAGTTTACCAAAATTCCATATAGAGTCTCTTGGTGGGACGTTCTTTAGAGGAACCTACACTTTAAAAGACTTTCCTTCCTCTTGGTGTTTCCTAGCTTTGGAGCTATGCTTGCAAAGGGACTACTTCTTCCCTTTCCTTTTTCCCAATCCCCAACGGAGTTGCCAAAATGTAAGGGGCCTTTTTTGGACAGTACCCAAGTCTAAGTAGAAATGAGGATCTTGGGCCCTTTACTTGTTGTTTGGTGGACTGAGCTTGGTTCACCACAGCTAAATGGGGCTGATTACAAACCAAGTTGTGCGCAAGTCACATAAAACTCCTTAAGGCAAAAATATGATTCCTCCTAAGCAATAAAATATCATTATAAGTGTTTTATCATCATAAAATGACCTTTTACTTTTACGAAACAAGTAAAATAATTATTCATAATATTCACAATGAGAAAGAGATTGAAATAGAATATTTAAGGCTTATCTTTTATTGTGTAGATATTTAAAAGAGTTCCTTCACTTAGTACCCCGGGCGTACTGTCGTGGTACCCCGAACGTACTAGACCTGTAATCCCAGAATGCTAATTCTCTTAACTATATGATCGTTCTCCATGCTTATTATGCAATGGAGTTTTGTCCTTTCCCTTTACCTCTATAGGTCCTGCATAAGAACATACTATAGAATACACATACCTTCAAACAATTGTTAATTTCTTAGGTTTGGATATGCATTTTAATACATATACATATATGTAAATGAATTCATGAGAATTAGTCAGCCACGAGGATCCTAGCCCCAGTTCTCACAGACTTAGTGCTTTTATACAAGACTTGTGGGATTTGGAATTTAAGTCCAAGTGGCTTTACTTGGGCATTGCCTTCTAAGATAGTTAGGTAAGGAGGATTTTTGTGGGAGAGAATGATATCTGATGTGTGCATGTTTTGGCATATGTTTCTTTAGAGGCTAAGTGGTATTTTGAATGATCTCAAGGATATGGGACAAATTCCTCTCCCTTGGCTCTCCTCTCTCCCTTACTGGGCTCGTAAAGCTCTAAAACCATATATTTTGAACCTCTGAACTCTCTCCTTAAATCCCCATTCCCCCCCCCCCCACACCCTCCTTTCTGCTATGCCTTAATGTTCCTTTTATAGTGGACATGGTCTGGTTCCCCTAGCAAGGACATCCCTGGTCTGCTAGTTAAAACCATGTCCTTTGGAACCTGAAAGCTGCATTGGGCAGAGATTTAGCTTATTTAGGTAATTATAACTCAAAAGGGGCATTTGGCTTTAGCTATAAATGAAATATTCCTTCTTGGAAAGTCAAATGAGTGGCTGGGCTACTCAATGTACTTGATGATAACTTTAGCAGAAAATGACAATTGAGAGGAAATTGTGGGGAGGTGTCATACACATGGGAGAACTAAGTTTTCCATTGGTTCATTTATTCCAAGCAAATATATGAACCAAGGGAAACCTTCCGGATCCTCCTTTCACCAAAAATCACTCTTCTACCAACCAAACCACTTCTCCCTTACTATCCACTTGGGATCCCACGAGCTTGGACCATGGGTTACAAAGAAAACACCTATTTTGCTGGATTTTTAATGGCTTTTTTACTGGAAATCTGAACATACATCTTGGTTTTCCCATGTGTTAGCCAAGGTCCACTTCTCAAGGCTTTGAAAGGACACATCAAGGTCCTAGGGCCTTGATGCTCTTCTTGCTGCATATCCTCTGACCGAGATCCTTACTACATGTTCTCTAGCCTGACTGGGATCCTCTTCTTTTTTCTTTATTATTATTATTATCATTATTTCTTTCTTTTTTCCTTCTTTTTAGGACCTTAGGCCTTCATGGTCTTTCTTAACTTCATGAATTGGGCCTTCTTTTGTCAAGGCCAATGGTCTTTCCTTACTTTTCATAGAATGGGTTTTCTTATGAAATTTTGGTCGTCAATAGCAATATATTAGCCTTCCTCCGAGTTCCCGAACAGCTACATATTCTCGAGATCTTGATAAACTTGTTTCCTTCATCTGTCTTTTTCTGTCTAAGGGATCCTTCAAACCATGGGTATTGCTTCCTTCTTCTTCTTCCAAGACAGGAGCCCCCAGGGTCCCTTTGGCCTAGATCCTAACTGGTTGAACATGGATCTAAACTTGGGGTTCCTTTAGGATCTCTTCCAGGGCTATCATGTAAAATGGTGGTCTGGGATCCCCTTACATGCTACATTTAGGTCTTGTGTACCTTTATAAGTAATATTCTGCATTCCCTCCATGTTTCTTCTTTTTCTGGGATAGGAGCCCCTTAGGATCCTAGAAATGGGATATTCTGACTCATCGTATCCTTAGGTTCCTCCAAGATCTCTTCTTAAGCTATCATGTAAGATGGTGGTCCGAGATCCTCTTTTAGGTTACATTCAAGTCTCACATACCTTTATAAGCAATATTTTGCCTTTCTTCCAAGTTTCTTCTCCTTCTAGGAAGGGAGCCCCCCGGGATCCTGGAGATGGGATATTCTAACTCATCATATCTCTAGGTTCCTCTAGGACCTCTTCTTGGGCTATCATGTAAGATGGTGGTCCGAGATCCTGTTTTAGGTAACATTCAAGTCTCATGAACCTTCATAAGCAATATTCTGCCTTCCCTTCAAGTTTATTCTCCTTCTGGGATGGAAGCCCCTGGGGATCTTGAAGATGGGATATTCTTTAGCTGGAGCTGACTTTCTCATGGAATATATTTTTCTCAAAGTTTACTTCGTGCTTGATGAACGGACAAAGGATTGGCAGCAATCTTTATGGGCTTCCAATTCAACCCCTTTTTCATGTACTAGTGGTATGTTGAGAGAATCAAATGATTCTTGTGGAACCATGGTCGGCGCTTAGAGCTAGTTGTAAGTGTCCTTCAGTGGACTCTGTAGCTCTTTTAAATTTTGTTATTTCCATGGGTGACCCAATTGTTGAGCTGCAATAAATGATAGATGCACCGGATAGTTGTTGAGCTTTCAATAATATTGATTTTGCTACTGACTTGTAATATAGTGTTTCTATTGATTTTCTTTAAAATATATTTAAGGTCCACCATACAATAAGCTTTAGCCCCCAAGACATGAGGCAGTTGTTGAATCATGCTTGATCCACATTCTCTTGATGCTATTGTGGAACTTTTATCCATTTTCCTAATGCCTCCATTTTTTTTTTGGAACCATTTTACTTTGCTGGATTTGTGGAAATACTTTGCCTTTATTGGAATTAAGGATCTCCTCAACTTTGTTGGGATCGAGGATCTCCCAGGCTTTACTTTTCTGGAGTCAAGGATCTCCTAGACTTTGCTAGAATTAAGGACGTACCCAGCCTTGCTAGAATAAAGGATCTCCTTAACTTTGCTGGGATCGAGGATCTCCCAGGCTTTACTTTCTTGGAGTCAAGGATCTCCTAAACTTTGCTAGAATTAAGGATGTACTCAGCCTTGCTAGAATAAAGGATCTCCTCAGCTTTGCTGGGATCTAGGATCTTCCAAGCTTTACTTTTCTAGAGTCAAGGATCATCTAGAATTTGCTGGAATTAAGGACGTACTCAGCCTTACTGGAATAAAGGATCCATGGTTGGAGCCAAGGAACTTGTCCATTTTGCTAACATGCACCATATGATGTTATTATCAAGTTGCTGCAAAATTCTTTAGCCTCAAAATGTGAGTCAATTGCTTTGCTACGTAATTTACGTTCATCAAGCCTCTTTGATTTGCTTACTTCTCTTTCTTTCTTTCTTTCTTTTTTAAGAAATGAAACAATATTATGAAATTTTTTATAAAAAGAAAAAAAGAAAAAAAGAAAAAAAAAACAAATCAGCCCCCAAATGTGAGGCAATTGCTTTACTATATGGCTCATACAATATTCATTTCATCAATCTTTTTTGATTTGCTCACTTCTCCATTTTTTCTTTAAAGCAATGAGAAAATATCATAATTGTTTAAATATTACTACATGACCCCTTTTGCCCTTTTTTTTATTTAAGAGTAGGGCAATGATTCATTATGTTCAAAATGTAAAATGGAGAAAATAATGATGCAAAAAACTTATCTTGTGTTGGGAAGTTCCCCAAAATTCCATATAGAGTCCCTCGGTGGGACATTCTTTAAAGGAACCCACACTTTTGGGATCTTGATGTTAAAGGTATTAAGAGGAACTTTCCTTCGTCTTGGTGTTTACTAACTTTCGAGCCATGCTTATGAAAGGACTGCTTCTTCCCTCTCCTTTTTCCTAGTCCCCAGTGGAGTCGCCATAATGTGTGGGTCCTTTTTTTGGACAGTACTCAGGCCCAAGTAGAAACAAGGATCCTAGGCCCTTTACTTGTTATTGGGTGGACTGGGCTTGGTTCACCGAAGCTAAATGGGGCTGATTACAAACCAAGTTGTGCGTAAGTCACATAAAGCTCCTCAAGACAAAAATGCAATTCCTTTTAAACAATAAAATACCATTATAGGTGTTTTAGTGTCATAAAATGACCATTTACTCTTATGAGATAAGTAAAATAATCATTCATAATATTCACAATGAGAAAGAGATTGAAATAGAGTATTTAAGGTTTATCTTTTATTGTGTAAATATTTAAAAAAGTTCCTTCACTTGGTAACCCAAACATACTGTCATGGTACATCGAACGTACTGTCGTGGTACCCCAGACATACTAGGCCTGTAATCCCAGAATGTTGATTCTCTGAATTATATGATCTTTCTTCATACTCATTATGTAATGGAGTTTTGTCTTTTCTGTTTACCTCTATAGGTCCTGCATAAGAACATACTATACAATACACATATCTTCGAATAATTGTTAGTTTCTTAGATTAGGGTATACATTTTAATACATATACATGTATGTAAATGAATTTCATGAGAATGAGTTAGCCACGAGGATCCTGGCCCCAATTCTCACATACTTAGTGCCTTTGAACAAGACTTGTGGGATTTGGAACTCAACTCCAAGTGACTTTGCTTAGGCATTGCCTTCCAAGATAGTTAAGTGAGAAGGATTTTTGTGGGAGAGAGTGATATATGATGTATGCATGTTTTGGCATATGTTTCTTTGGAGGCTAAGTGGTATTTTGAATAATCTCAAGGATATGGGATGAATTCCCACTCATTGGCTCTCTCTTGTTTTGTCCCTCTTTTCTTTCCCCTCCCTTGCTGGGCTCTTAAAACTCTAAGAATATATCTTTTGAAACTCTGAAATCTCCCTGTGAATCCTCATTCCCCCCCCCCCCCTCTTTCTACTATGCCTTAGTGTTGCTTTTATAGTGGACATGTTTTGGTACCCCGGGTGAGGACATCCCTGGTCTGTTGGATAAAATCATGTCCTCTGAAACCTAAAAATGTGCATTGGGCAGAGGTTTAACTTAATTAGGCAATTATAACTTAAAAGGGGCATTTGGCTTTAGCTATAAATAAAAGATTCCTTCTTGGAAAGTCAAAGGAATGGGTGGGCTACTCAATGTACTGGATGACAATTATAGTTGAAAATGACAATTGAGAGGAAATTGTGGGGAGGTGTCATGCACTTGGGGAAACTGAGTTTTCCATTGGTTCATGCATTCCAAGCAAATATATGAACCAAGGGAAACCTTTAGGATCCTCTTTTCACCAGAAATCACTCCCCGATCGATGAAACCATTTCTCCCTTACTATCCACTCGGGATCACACGGGCTTGGGCCATGGGTTACAAAGATAATACCTGGTTTTTGCTAGATTTTTAATGGCTTTTTGCATACATCTTGGTTCTCCCATGTGTTAGTCAAGGTCCTCTTCTCAAGGCTTTAAAAGGACACATCAAGGTCCTAGGGCCTTGATGCTCTTCTTGCTGCATATCCTCTAACCAGGATCCTTGCTGCATGTCCTCTAGTTTGACCGAGATCTTCTTCTTTTTTCTTTATTATTATTATCATTTCTTTCTTTTTTTCCTTCTTTTTGGGACTTTGGGCATTTATGATCCTTCTTAACTTCATGAATTAGGCCTTCTTTTGTTAAGACCCATGGTCTTTCTTTACTTTTCATGGAATGAGCTTTCTTGTGAAATTTTGGTCCTCAACAAGTTTTAACGCAACTCATTTAAATATTTGGGTTAAATAGATAAAGACCCATTGGATACTATAGTGAACTCTTCATTCAATTGAAAATCATTTGGCAAAAAAAAAAAATAAATAAATAAATAAAAAGTTATGAGTCTTGTGGCTTGGTAAAACGTCTCTTCTATGGAGAGAATTTGGGTTACATTTTCCACTTTATTCCAAATGACTTGCAGTTCGTCAAATGTCAATCAATCTTACTCTTGTTATTTTATATCAAACCTAGTTAAAGTACAAACTTGTCACACTTGACATGAACTTGGTTGCAAATCAGATTGAGTTTTCAACTACATATATTATTTTCTAAAGATGTGCATTAATTTTTCAGATGAATTTTCTAAAGATTGCACTTGCATTATTTTTTTCCCCCAGATTAGTGGAGAGAGTTTTTACTTTCTAGCAAATAGGGAAGTGGATTCAAAACCAAATTTTCACTATGAGAAGAACTAAATAATATAACTAATCTACAAGAGTACGTCTTAGCAATTGGAGAAGGCTTTTGATGGTTAAGTTTCCTTGAGCAAAATGCTTTAGGTGTGGTACTAAACTCTTCACTAGGGATGTGTATGAGTTGAGTTGAGTTAATTTAGGTTAGGCAGCTTAGTTTAGGGTTTTTTTTTTTTTTTTTTTTTTTTTTTTTGAGGGAGAGGGGGTAGTAATGCAACCGGACTTTAAATCTCCAACCCAACCCAATCTATGACAACTCTAAAAATCAAATCCACCCAACACAACCCGCAGTGGATGGGTTAGGTTAGGCAATTGGGGTTGTGGTCATTTCTTAGGCTTATTAAAAAAAATGTATTTGGGTTAGGTTAGGCAATTGGGGTTGTGGTCATTTCTTAGGCTTATTAAAAAAAATGTATTTGATATTTATTAAATTATTTAAGTTTATTATTTAATAAATAATTACAATTTATAGAATTGAGTCTTAACATTCCAACTTCATTAAAACTAAGTCTTCGGGTTCAAGTAATAGTTCAATAATAATGACATGACATCTTTTGTGGTTCCCCATATCCATAGTTGAAATCCCACAATATATATAAAACACTAATTCTTAAAATATCCACACCAAAAAAAAAAAAAAAATTAACAAATTAAACTAAGTTTCAAAAACCAAAAAAAAAAAAAATCATTTTTTTCTTCAAATTATTAATAGTGTGGCTTGGGCTATTTAGTTGAAAATTCAAACAACCCGAACTCTGCCAAACCCGAACTTTAAAAAAATCGAAGGCTTGACCCAATTCACAATCCATGAAAACCAAACTAAGATATTGAGTTAAGTTGTCTAGTCAGTTTATCAAGTTGGTGAGTTAAATGCACACATCTAATATTCACCCAAATTTTGGGTCCTGAATTATTATAAGGTTGGAAATACATTTGTTTTGTATATTGGATACAGAAGATATCAGTACAGACCAATGGAATATGATATAAAGTGTATTAGTTTGACTTAGGAAGTTGAAAAAATCTTAGAGTAGAATCAATACAAAATAATTTGAAAACTATTCTTCCATATTTAAAGAGTTCACTTAGTCTGTTAGTTATTAAAAACTACAATAGATAACTGTATTGGTTAAGAGGAGAGGACCAGAGTCAGTAATTTCATCCTCTAGAATTTTAGGATAACAATAAAATTCTACATTACGTCATGATATTACATTACGCCGTAATATTACAATATTGTAATCTTACATTAATGTATTCTCAATATAAAAACACAACATTACATTGTCTAGGAAGGTGATGAGATTAAGATGATGTGATATGTTTTATAATTTTATATTATGGTAATATTAGAAAAAATAAAATAAATCAAAAACTTTAATATCACATTATCGTAATATGCATCATATTAAAAGCACATCACAATGAACCAAACACCCTTCACGAGTTCTTAAAATTCTAAGTTAGGTGAATAGTTTAGAATTTGTCAAATTATCAACATTGGAACAAAAATGACTTTTTTTTTTTTTTTAGTGTTAAATGATGATAACATGGCAAAAATTGATCCATTAATTTAACAATGAATCGTAAAGATTTTACACACCCCATAATAGATTAATCCTATAGGATTTTAATCCTGTACTATGTCACACCAGGGAATGTACAATATACTATCAATTGTAGCAATACATACACAATCCAGTAAAACAACACCATTGCCCAGGAAATTCAATGATGTTTTTTTTTTAGTATTCTATTATTTATCAAATAGGTAAGTAAAATTAATTTTATTCTGAAATCAGATTCAGATGAATGTGTTTCAAACTCAACTGAGACAATAATGTTTCTTTTTACTTTGCAAGCCTACGAAGTTATCATAGGACCTGTAGCTGTCAGTTAAGTCAACTTTAAAGCCCAAAGCTCCACTCCAAAGTGTCATGCCGACTAGAAACTAGGAGAAGCAGGCCCACAAATCAGAACTATACTCTGTAGAAAACACCACATCATGATGAAAACGATAGTCATATAGAAGAATAGCCACAAGACTTTTAGCATAGTAGTTGGAGAGTTGCCTAGAGAGTGTCGGTCTAATTTATTCATCATCTTTCTTTCTTTTTTTAGTTTTTAGTTTTTTTTTTTTTTTTTCTTCTTCTTCTTTCTTTAGTAAACACACAAGATTACATCACAAAATTTATGGTATTGTTATAATATTCGACATTCATAAATAAACTAGTAAGTAATTTGTGCATTGCATAAAAAGATTGAGAAAAATATGATACATTTTTCGGGTAAGCTAATATTGAATCATTGATCATGCTGACATTCCAATATGTGACTTGTTTCCGGCACTAGTCTACGGGTTTTTCCCACTAGCAAAATTTTAGGAGTAAGAGATTAATATATTCAATATTTTAAGGATTTAAAATTAAGCACATAATTGAAACAAATGCATCTTAATGTATTATAAAAAATTTGCATTTTTATTTTTATTTTTTATTTTTTTATTATTTTTTCTTTTTTTACTTCGGGCCCTAGCTTGAAGTCTTGGATCCAACCATAAGCAGAATATTAAGAGTTTGATGTGAACATGGCAACAGAGTCGCTCTCTCTCTCTCTCTCTCTCTCTTTCTCTCTCTCTCCATTACTGCCTTTCTATTACTTATGTGTCATCTCCATTTTCGCCCCTATATCTGTTAGCTTGGCGGCATTTAAGTCAATGATGGCAGGTGACATTATCCTTGGTGAATGCTTTTTTCAATGATTTGTACCTACCCAAAAAAACAAGCATTTAATGCCCAACGACCTGGTTTCTTTGAAGACAAGATGCCTTGTTTTCCTAAGTAAGAACACTAGCATTGATGTTATAAATGCTAAGAGTGTTTGGTAGAAGAGTTTAAATAATGTTATTTGAATATTTTTAATATATGTGTAGGTAAAAAAGTATATGAAATTGTATGTATATGTGTTTAAAATACTCAAAAAATTATTCAAAATAGGCTACTAAACGGCCCTAAATTTATTGATGTTATTGGTCTTTAAAGTATTAAATGCTAAAAATTTTCATTCTCTCTCCTACCTCTTTTTCTTTTGTCTCTCGAACTCAGTGTCTACCGTCTCTCCTCTCTCCCATCAAACTCAATCTCTTATCTTTTGCCGGTGGAGATTGGTTTGGATTTGCTAGATTTGGTGTTATTGTTAATGGGTTTTGAATATAAATAAATAAAAAAAAAAAAAAAGAAAAGAAATGCACATGAAAATAAAACAATTGAGGTAAAGTGTATTGTTCAATATTATATTAAAGTGAAAAAAAAAGGTTTTGTGTTAAAATATGATTGGGATACAAAACCCGGTGCTAGTTCTCTAATTAGGAAGGCCAACCAATTACTGGCAAGCCTAACCCCTTCCCTGTTGCTAAAACAAAATCACTTTGCCAAACTTTGTTTCCAAACATGTGAAAGAGGCATGGTTAAGCCAACCCTAGAAGATGGTGCACACCCTTTACCCTATGCAAAAACAAGATATTGACTTCTCAATATTGGAATCTTAGCAATTTTTGTTGGGAATTTAGATTTGTGGGATGCGAAAATAATAGAAAAAAATTGCAAGAAAGAAAACAGTCACACACGACATAAGAAATTACGTGGTTCAGCAAATTGTCTATATCCACGGAATTGCAGTAATTTCACTATTTTAGGAAAAATTTGCAAAATGCGGTAGTATAATTTTTTTTTTTTTCAATACAAGGAACCTTAATTTTAAATCTAAGAAAATTTTACATTTAAAAATCATAATGCTTCCGTATCAGTTCAGGCCATAATCCAGATTGAACACAAATCAATCTTCACATAGCCCAACATTTCCAACCTATTCAAGCTAATCTCCAATAGGAGGAGAAACCTACACCAAAAATCATCAAGACACTCATCATACCTATAGTAGATCCATTATATACCTTTCTGATATCCCTCTAAAAACCATTCCATCAGCTAATGTTCATATTCTCTCATTTCCTAATCTGCCCTCATTTTGGCTGAGTAGGAAATCTTTTCGCTTTTGAATAGGCAAATTTCATACGACATAATAGATGAATTTGCTACCACATAACAAAATTGTCACGGCGAAATTTTCATCCTCATATACAGAACTTTCTATCTTATTTATCATTTCTTAACACTATTCCTTCACTAATTTGGACTTAAATGTAATTAATTGTGTTCATTAAAGAATGCTAAAAATTATGGATTCCAGTTAGCTCAATTGATAAAATTTCTAATAGTTGAATAAGAGATCTGGAGTTCAACTTTAGCTAAACCAAAAACTTATTGGTGTTTTAGCCAAAAGTTAAAATTCTAAAAATAAAAAATAAAAAAAAGAAGAAGTATGCCAGAAATTGTTTTAAGCTTGACTCTCCTCCTTAAAACCGGGTTCAAAAGCTACCAAGTCCTATCATGAAACGTGGCTAGACAAAAAGAAAGGATCCCACATCAGGTTTAATGTATAGCTAGGCTACCAGTAAAACTTGATTTATCAGCTTTTGGCAACTCACAATCCCCCCTTTACACTAAAATAAGGTGAGGTAGTCAAAAGCTTTGGCTTTGAATAAGCTCAAAAAATTATCAATCAGAAAATGAAATAAAATACCAAACGATGCAATGCAGATTATGATGTCAACTCGAAGAACGAATAACTAAAGTTATCTCAATGATTAGATAACAAATTTAGCATATGATCGAATCTTTTATCAAAATTTTAAAGGGAACCTATGCATATAAAATACATAGATATTATTTTAAAAAGTAATTATTAACATTGTATTGAGATTCTTAAATTCGGATAAATGCTGGACAAAGATTGGATCCAATGCTCTTGTACATGGGATCTGTTGAAATGCAGACATATAACAAATGTTTGACACATGTTCATATCCCAATGTGTCCAATGCACAAGAGCACTAGGCCCAAATCAATTCCCCAAATGTAGCACTAAGTCAATCTTTAGAGTTCATTGGGCAAGTCATTTCTTCTATAATTGACACTTAAGTAAAAGCAAACAAACACATTTAACAAAAGGAAAATTTAATGGATGTCCTGACGGCATTTGGTAATGAACTGTTATAGAAAGTTTTTATGAGGGAAAAAAAATTGATAACCTTTTATATTTCCAATAAAAGTGATATCAAAATTTTCATAAAATGCTTCATTATCAAATGAACTAAAGGCTCCCCATTGACCAAACCCATTAATAAATTATACAATAAGGATATATAAAGAAAATGTGATAACCACAAGTAGATCGAATATTAAATTGAATTATATGTGCTTGCGTTAAGTGCATAGTATATTTAGATCAATTTTGGTTATATAAAAAATTAGGAAAATTCTTAATTATAGTTTGATTAGTCATTTTAGGTGTGATGAAGATGTGACTAACCCTTAATTAGGTTATAATAAATAGTATTAGAGACAATCTAATAATAATATGTTGCTAGGACATGTGTTAAATTTAATTACAGCGAATATGTTCTAGGTCAATTAGGATTGGTATGGTGCAAACGTAACTAGTACTTCATTGGTTACTATTTTAATTCCTTAGAATATATTTTTTTCACACACATGTTTCCTACAAGTTTTTGAAAATAAGATCTTTACTATTGAATTTGAAAACTTAAATACAATTATAATAATCCACAACGAAATTGATAAGATGAATTGAGAGGTAGTTTGTGGATAGAATGCTAGCATTCTATCCCTTTGGTATATATTATAAACTTATAAAGAACCCAAAAAACCAAATGAAGAACTAATTCTGATAAACAATCCCTATAAAAATATAATAAATAAATAAAATCGTATAAACAATCTAATTTTTTCCTTGCTACAATCATTGTTACTGTGGGGATCGTTCGATTGATGGGCCCATAGGATTCAGAATGGGTTCAGGATTGTTGGGCCAGTGGCCCATCGGAGGCCATATACCCGTCTGAGGACACTATAGTCCTCGGCAGAACGCGTCCGGGGACAATCGCGTCCGAGGACGATCAGGACGTGGTCTCGTTGCGATCAAATCTCAGAATTCAGTCATCTCAAAGGATAGAGTAGCCGACTAAAGATGAAAGAGATAAGGCAAACAAATATCTGAAGCTACAGCTACCTCCGCATTAATGACCTCTCAACCAACTCTCTGGCCGCATTAATGTGGAGGTGATACCTGAACAGTGGGGAAACAGCCTTACAGCTGCCAAAAGGAAGTTCCAGGAGGTGCCAGACGGGACAGAAAGAAATCCTCCGAACCCAACCTACACGTGTGCGGCGAGGATGGAGCGCAAAGGGAGATATATAAACGAAAGGAAGAACATGAAAAGGGGCGATCGACAAAAAAAAGAGAAAGAAGAAGGAAAAAACGGAGAGAACGAGAGAGAAGAAAGTAAGAAGGAAGAGAGAGAGATTTGTACTAGTCACTAAAGAAAGACGTTCGTTTTACCAACTCTAAAACCTTCAACGGGCTTGAGGGTAAATCTGGGAGGGAGATACCACAGTTAACCTAGTTCTTTACACCCACGCTCTACAAATCATATTGTCTGGGCCTTTTACGTACGAACCCAATACTGTTTAGGTTCGTCACTAAATCGTGTCCTTACAGTTACTAATTTTTTTTTTTTTTTTTTGGAGAATCGTTTGTTACCAAATTATTAGTACTAATTTCCCTCACTTTTGCCTCCATGTATTATAATTTACCATCAATAGATAATTCATACTTTGTTGGGGACTAGTCAGAAATTACCTCTTTCACCATATCCCTACTCTTCTTGTTTTATTTCATTTCCAATTTCATTATAAAAATGTGTTAAATGCTGAAGGAAATTGTTACACACTTTTAGTATTTGTTTACCGGTTGTTTTATATTGCCAAACTTTTTTTTTTTTTTTCATGATTGTGCTTGCTACTAGAGTATATGCCACACTAGTCCCATAGCGTAAAATCCATATGTCATTACATGCATGATAAATGTGATATGATATATTAAAAAAATTTATATAAAAAAATACTAAATTACACATTTTTACTCTTAAAATTTGGATTTGTTTTTATTTTAGCCCCTTGCTATTGAGATTTTTGTTTCTACACCAAATTTGATTTCATTTCCAAGTCATTCTGTCCACCTTTTGTTATTGTTTAGACAGTAAGTGCAAACAAAACGACCTTGTATTCACACCCCACCCTTCCCTCTCTTAACAACCATATTAGTTATAAACAAGAACAAAATGAAATTGCTAATGATTCTAAATTTTAAGAGTAAGAGGTATAATTTTTATAAAAAAAAATATATGTATGTTGGGCTGGAGAAAGAGCGTTGAAGCTGAGGTAGAAGTCCAACAACTGTCCCCAATCCTCATGATTGCACAGGTTGGTCACATGGAGACTGCATTGTGGTGGGATCCATCGGTTAGAGTTCACAACGTGACCCCACTAACAAAAGCAAACACTCGATTATCCCAAATAAAATAAAAAAAGCAAGCAAACCTCCTCCATATATATATATATATATATATATATATGTATATATATATATATATGATTGAGTCACTCTGAAATTTTAAAATTTAGATTTTACCAGTATTTAGATTTTATACTTTAACGTTTCAGGATTTGAACTTTGTCCCCCTATATTTTAGAGGTGTTCAAATTTTACTCCCTAAAATTTGAGGGTGTTTAGATTTTACATCTTATAGTTTCATAACTTGGGAGTGTAAAATCTAAATACCAAATACCACTGTTTTTTAAAATATTTTGCAATCTACCATTATTTCCAAAATATGTAAGGATTTACTACTAATTAGAAACTCGAGTTTTTCATGTTACTCAAGTTTCAAGGAAAAAATTTTAAACTCAAATTCCATAAAAAAATAGCACCACAAATTTGAATGCTGCTTTTTCAAAAAATTTGAATTTCTAGAACTTGAGTTATATGGTAAATTCGAGTATTAAAAAGATAGTAGATTGCTAAATATTTAGTGATACATAGTTAATTTGGCTAAATTCTTAGGTATTTTTGAAATATAAAAAAATAGTACTCTTTTTTTTCATATTCATGATAAATTTTACCATGAATTTAACGAGTAATCTATTTCATAAATGTGAGAGAGAGAAAAAAAAAAAAAAAAAACACCATTCTCCCTAGTCCGGCCCTCAGCTATTGCGTAAAAATTACTCTTCCGAAAATACCCTCCCACCCCACCCATATGACATGAGCTGTCAATTTCCACATATGTCACTCTGTTTTACGGTGAAGAACCCTCTCTCTTTTTTTTTTCTTTCTACCCACATCCAATAATTTAATGCCACGTGGAAGCTAAACATAACCTTTCCAATCGTCAGAACTCGCAGTGCTTGACACGTGTCGAGGTCCCGATGCCCCCAGAACTCTCTCTTTCTCTTTCTCTCTCTCTCTCTCCGAAGTAGACTAAAGTAGTACCATATTTCAAACTCTGTGTGTCCCTCCCTTTTGAGCTCTCATTTTTTTTTCTCTCTCTATAGCTCTCTCTCTCTTTCTCTCTCTGGTTTTGACACAAAGATCTGGGTGAGAAGATTCAGCTGGAGTTTGATGGGTAACTAAATTTTGTGTTTTTGTTTTGTTTTTTTGTTTTCTGGGTTTGGTTTGTTAGGTTCTGTTTAGTCCTCTGTTTGGTTGCTGAGAAAAAAGTAAAGGGAAAAAAGAGTGTGTGTGTGTGTGTGTGTCAAAAAGTTGAAAATTTTGAACTTTGTGTGTTAATATTACGTGGGTTTGGTTTGTTTTAAAGTGATGGGAAGAGAAATGGTGAAATTTTTTAAGATTTGGTAGTTTCTCTCTGTGTTTTTTTTTTTTTTTTTCTGAGTGACCAAACAGAGCTTTAGGGTTTATAAATTCATGACAAGAAATGATTCATATGTTACTGTTATATGTTGTGGTTATAATTTTGTTTGATTCTGTACATCTTTTGGTGCTATTTAGTTTTAGTTCTATCTTACCTTTACTAATTAGAATCATGAAAGCATTTTGTTTGATTCTGTACATCTTTTGGTGCTATTTAGTTTTAGTTCTATCTTACCTTTACTAATTAGAATCATGAAAGCATGTACTAATATAAGCAAAATTGAGTTTTGCATATTGGGTTTTCAGAATTGATATCGATTTTACATTTAGATTTTTCCCTGGAGGCCCCTTGATGATGTTGGGATTTGATTCTATGAAGGTTTTTTTTTGGTTTTGTAAATGTACTTTGTATTTTTCATTGAACCCTGGTTATAGTATATCTGTATATGTTTGTGATTATGCCCATGCATGTGTAAGTAAGCGTTGAATTCTCTGATTCTTGTGGAGCCTATACTCTGTTTGGATCAGTGGGGCACATTGTGTTGTGTAGTCTAGGGGTTTAGTTAGCTCTCATGCTGATGATTAAGATAAAGTAAGAATGACAGAGCTGTGAAGGTTGAGACTTAGGTGAGCAATTCCTTTCCAGTCTATCTATGCTCAGTGACCATAGCTAGACTTGGAAAGGAGAAAACCCTCGTTGTTAAAATAGGCAACCCTTGTAAGGAAACTTTCATTTTGTTGGAACTAGAAATATTTTTCACGAAATTGAAAAGAAGAAGAAGAAGAAGAATGTATTTTCACTTTCTTTGAGGAAATGAATCATGAGATTTTTTTTTTCTAAATGCCTATGGTACATGTTTCGTTTTGCTCTTAGGAGATTTCTTCCATTTCAGATGTTTTGCTCTGAAAAGACTTGTTTGCGAATGTGTAGCAACTGGCAAGAGTTAAAACTTTTTCTGCCAGGAAAGTAGAGAAATATATATATATATATATATATATTTTTTTTTTAACTTATTACTTTCTACTGTTTGAAAGGGAAATGAAAATGTCATATTTCCAATAATTCCTTTGATGTTTTAGAAGCACGTTTAACTTTCAAGGGGTTACCCCTATAATGGTACTGAATATGCTCTGAAAGTATCATAGTTTAACTATTTAACTTCTGTGGTGGAGAAAATGTCTTCAATTTGCCTTCATGTTTTAATTTCATCAGCTTAAACTTTTGCCAATGGACCCAAATTGTAGTATATTATTCCAGCTCTTCTACAAGAAATGAAACTGAGGCACTTTGTATGCTTTCCCCTACATGCATTTAGCACAAATCCTTAAATGCACACTGCAATTGAGTTGTGTGGCCTGTTGGTTTTACTGGCTAGAGGTGAGTCCAATGGGCTATTCTTTAAAGAGGTTCCCTACGTTTTCAGGAAAAAAAAGAAACAATAAATATGATTTATTAAGTTGATATAAATTGTCATATCTGGATAATTGATGTACATGGATATATGGATATGAAGAATATATTTGATATTTGAACTTGCATACTAGGAACAGAAATTGTGCTTGATGTATGGGTAGACCAGGGTCTAGTGTCCCATACAGTATTTGAACTGACTCAAAAAATCTCCATTATTTTGATGCTTTTGAAGTTTGGAAGATTGTGATGCAGGTGGGGATATAAGATGGGGTTGCCCATTTGTTTGAGTCATGAAGGAGGCGACATATGGTAGTAAGTGGAGATAGGGCATGGGCTCTGTCTTGTTATCCAAAAGTTTCTCCTCCATTGTGAGAATTTATAGAGAGAATTAAGTTTGTTTATGTATAAAGTATGTCATTTGATGCTTTAATTAAGTAGAAAAGATTTGCTTTTATTTTGGGTTAGGTATTATATATCAAGTATGTCACCACCACTCCTTGGCAAACTTATTTTATTTTGGGGTTAAGTATTTATCATGTAGCTGAAAAATTCTGAATGAACAACTTCTATGCCTGAAAGGTTGCCTCTCTATGGCAATTGGTTTGATTTTGCTTTCTCAGGGATTTTTAGAATTCGTTTTTGACTGACAAGAGGGTGACAATTAATGCTCATCTTTATAATAAGGGGAAAAAATCAAAATCACATGATGGGTTCCATCATCAAGCTAGAACTAGCCCCCACCACACCCCCCCCCGGGGGGCGGGGAGCACCCATTGTCACTCTGACTTTCTTAGAGGCTTCATTATAGATCATGAAAATTAATTGTCTTAGCTTTTGATCTAGATCCTGGCATAGTTGTCATGTTTGGTGACACTGAGAGAACATACCTTAGCCAAAGGGTCCAGCTTCAGTCCAATTTTTCTTTGAAAATAGAAGAAAACAGGCATATTGGGCATATTGGTAAGGTTGCTTTTTGTCTGTGGGTTGCATGACATGAAATCCCATGAGGATATACATGTAGGTTTTTGTTTCAAACTACTGTCCTCTTTAGATAATTAGAAGATGATTATCTGAGCTTTCCTTGTGTGGATGCTGTGATGGTTAAGTTATAGAAATGGTTATCTTCAATCAGATAACCACACCAATGATCTCTAGCTCAAATGTTACCTCTTCTACTTGTAATAGCAAGGTAAATCTGAGGTTGTGGGTTCAAGACCCACTGGGTTCATAACTTACCAAAGAAAAAATAGTCATCAGACAACTACAGTTTTATCCTTAATCTGATGTAGAATAATCTCATCAGATTTGTAACCATAGTTCCTTCACGAAGGCAGAAGGATGCTGGAATTTGAATTAGGAAAAATGCTGTATTGTAGGTCATTTGATTTTCCTGTAAGATTAAATCTGAGTCCACAGGTCCTCTCCCTCCTTCATTCCTGTGAAATTGGAACTTTGACTTATGAATGAGAATTAAAAATTTTCTCATTAAAGCAGAATCTTAAATGGTCTATTTGTGCGCATGCAATGTAATTTTCTCTTCTCACTGAACTCCATTGTATAATTAGTTCTCAATGACATGTATCTGAGCTTTTCTTGTGTGGTTTCTTTCAGCATTCTGATTAGGAGGTAATTACAAGAGGTGAAACATACTATAAGTAATTTGCCATGGATCAATCAGAACAGACACAAAAACAGCAGCAGCAACAACAGCAGCCTGTGGTGGGAGTTTCCACAGGTGCCAACCAAATGGCTTATGCCGCTCCTAACTATCAAACTGCTGCCATGGTGGCTCCTGGAACTCCTGCTGTAGGCGTCCATTCCCCAACCCAGCCTCCCAACACTTTCTCCAATTCTTCACACCAGCTTGCCTATCAGCAAGCCCAGCATTTCCACCACCAACAGCAGCAGCAGCAGCAACAGCAACTTCAGGTGTTCTGGGCTAACCAAATGCAAGAAATTGAGCAAACAAATGACTTCAAGAATCACAGCCTCCCACTTGCTCGTATTAAGAAAATAATGAAAGCTGATGAGGACGTCCGAATGATTTCAGCAGAGGCTCCAGTCATATTTGCGAAGGCATGTGAAATGTTCATCTTGGAACTGACTTTGCGCTCTTGGATCCATACAGAAGAGAACAAAAGGAGGACATTACAAAAGAATGATATTGCAGCTGCCATTTCGAGGACTGACGTCTTTGATTTCTTGGTTGATATTATTCCAAGAGATGAACTGAAAGAGGAGGGACTTGGGGTCACCAAGGCTACTATTCCAGTGGTAGGATCCCCTGCCGATATTCCATATTACTATGTCCCACCACAGCATCCTGTTGGACCTACGGGAATGATCATGGGAAAGCCAGTCGACCAAGCTGCAATGTATGTTGCACAACAGCCTCGACCACCTATGGCTTTCATGCCATGGCCACAGACGCAAGCTCAACAGCAGCAACAATCCCAGCAGCAGCAAACAGACTCTTGAAGACCATGTTCAAGGTAATGTGACAGGTGTTTAGTGGCTTCTTTGTGATTGTTAGAGATAATTTCAGTAGTGTCTTTAAGTGAGTGGTGTAGCAGTAGTGTTAGTTGGTAGCTGTAATACTAAACTTAGTGAATGATGCCAAGCATGTGAAGTGATTGTCTGATGTATGGGCTTGTATTTGCTCTAATTTAAAAAGTTTGTCTCAATCTGTGTTTGTGTTTGGCTCTTTTGGCTAGTAGGTGAAATGATGGTTGGTTTGCTTGAACAGAAGTTCAAGAAAGCTTATATATTGTTCAAGAATGACCAAAAGAGTTATGCTCATGATACGACTAATGGCTGTTGAGTTTCAATATTCAACAGTTATTGGTGTTAAAGCCAATTTGCAATGCATTTGATGTCTGTGATTTCATTCTGTAAATTATTATGGTGGATCTTATTTTAAAACCGTATACTGGCTGCCCTAACCACTAAGGGTTGGATTAAATTGAACTTTCAGGATGTTTCAGGCTGGCGAAACATTTTTTTTCACCCTGTGCAGAAAAGGGTGGAATTGTTTTTATAATAGTTCCTTTTACCCACTTTTATCAATTTATATAGTTTTTTTAATAAAATGTATGGTAACCACTTGCTATATCTATATGACAAGAATAATAAGTATTATTTGAAAGTGTTTTATACAGAAAATGATGAACCCACAGCAAAACAAATTTGCAGCTAAGATAATAATATCAGATCCAGCAATTAAATAAGCAACTGCTGCCCCCTCGACACCTACTACAAAAAGGGCAGTTTTTGTTGCACACTTTGCGTGCATTTACACATTACCCAAAACAATTGAAATCATGACAAACGCACGTTACCCAAAACAATTGAAATTATGACTTAAAGTCCAGATTTCAGACTTGAAAATGTGATTTTGAAGGTGTTTGGATACAGATGAAAAAGGCCAGCATATGGTGTTTTGTATTTTGCGCGTTTGTTTGTTTGTTTGTTTTTTTTTTTTTTTTTTTTTTTAATTGAGAAGCACTTGAAGATGTTGGCTGTCACTGTTCATGGGACAGTGACAAACATTTGATCATAGAATAAGCGATGAACAGTGCACACCAGTGGGTTCCGTGTATTGTCCACGGGACCTACAAACTTCTTTTTTCAGTAACTTTTTTATCAAAAATGGGTTTTACGATACTATTTACATATTTAAAAATTATTTTACTATAATGTTTTCAATGTTCAGTTTTTAATAAAATAAGCGATAACTAAACGGCCAAACGGATATTTAGCCGCATAAATGCATAAATGCATGTGTGCAATAGAATTTTTCCTTGCAACCGAAACACAAACAAAAAAAGGGCGAGGGCCACATCATTTTCCTAACCTGGTTAGCCTCCCATTGCAGCACCAAAGAACGACATTGGTTTTACAAACTGGACTGGCCATTTCAATTGGGGACTAAGCACCAATTTGATCTGGTAAAAATCCCTAAAACTGGTAAAAAAACTGAGTACTGTGACCAAAGTCGGTTCTTTGATCATACATATTTTTAAAACCATGCATTGGACACATTAGTGAAGCATTTTACTAGAACTATTGTGACATACTGGTACAGCCTAGTAGTGAGCAGTGTTTCTTAACCATCGTACAGACTAGTGCAGTTTTTAACTCAACATCATCGCTCTTCAACAAGATTAAATCTATAGTGAAAAATAGTTCTCCTCATTAAGGTAAAATTATTTATATTATGCCATCTTCACATAATGATTGCCTTTTATTATTCGAATAACTTATGATAGGACTGCCTTTATTATTCTTCACAAAGTATCTGGTGCTTAGCAAATGGTCTTGGGGAACCGAGATTTAGTCAGAAGGAGGTGCAAGAGGTCTGAAAGACCATGACTTCCCTCACGGTAATGGATATTTGAAACATGGCCTCCCTAGATTTTTTCAAGAAAAAATGGGGTAAGAAACAAGAAGTAGGCCTGCTTGAAAAAGGGCTTAAATATCATTGAAGTGGTAAAAATACAAAGGAACTTGGACCAACGGACAGTGGTATATCAACAGCAAAATCAAAGAGCAAAAACATCAAATTTCAATGAGTTCCTTGCACAAATATTTCTTTAAACTTATTAATCATAAGTGGTATTTCTCCTTATAGTTTGAAATTATTATAATACATTGTGAAAATTGAAGCGTAGCTCCAAAGAGGCGTGGAAAAAGCCTAATTAAGAATTATCTAAAAAGCTAAAAAACCAGAAAAATTAACTAAACCATAAACCCCATCACAATTGAATCCTTATCCGCACGAGTAACTAAACCCTAAACGCAAATACAGGAAAAGAAAATATATATATATATATATATATATATATTTTTATATAAATCCCAGAAATCTCTTAACAAAATAGCAGAACATTTAATAATAAGATTTTGATTAAAAATATCATTAACAAGCAGAAATTAAAACCCAATGAACTATCTCTCCATCACAATTAAATCCTTTTCCTCACGAGTAACTAAACCCAGAACCCAACACACACACACACACACACAGAGAACTAATTAGGAAATCTCTTATCAAAATAATGGAAATCTATAAAGATTTTGATTAAAAGATCATTGGCAAAGCACAGAGTAATTAAACTAACCTAAAATCGTACCATAAAACACTCCATTAGACTTAAATCCTTATCCTCACAAGTAACTAATAAACCTAAAACCTAATTAAAAACAAAAAAACAAAAAAACAAACAAACAAAAAAAACAAAACCCAGAAATCAATTTAACAAAATAGTAGAAATCTAACAAGGTTATGATTAAAAAGATCATGAATAACAAGTTTTAGTTAAAAACTACTAAACTAACATAAAATCATACCATAACAAAGACCAAAACACAATAATCAAGAAAAGACCCCAAAAAAAAAAAAAAAAAATCCAAAATCTCTTAACAAATTAGTAGAAGAACTCTAACAAGATTTTGATTAGAAAGATTATTAATCAATGAATCAATACTCGTCTACACCCTCGAAAGACCAAGCAAACTCCTCGCGAAGCTTCTCCTCCTCTCCTGGCTCGAAATCACTCTCCAGACCAAAGAACTTGCGAACATACTCGACACTCTTGTTCTGGATTGCACTAGCCACGGCCCGGCAGAAGAAATCCAAGGCCTCCTTGAAGTTGAGGTAGTACGCGGTGAGTATAAGTTCGGTGAGTTCTTGAGGCATCACCTTCCTCAACAATTCTTGCTCGTACTGCTCCATATCTTTCTCCGTCTCTTTCTTGTTGTCAGCGTTATTGGCCTTGATCTTGAGATATTTCTTGCAGTAGGTGATGAGTATGGCGAGCGGGTGGCTTTCCACGTTTGGAAGAGGGATCATGGTGGTGGAAGCGCCACTGGTGATGCTGTTGTTGTTTTCGTCATCAAAATACTGCTTGACAGTGCAGAACTTCATGGCCACAGCTTCTTCGACCTCAAATAGTTCATTGTCTGAGGTTTTTAGGGTTATCTTGGTTGAACTTGAAGTGGGGTTTGGGTTTTCGCTTTGGTTCGACATTGTTGAAGGGAGAGAGATTGGTTCGTGGAGAGAGGGAAAAAAACTTTAGGGTTATGTTGTAGTAGAACTGAAGAAGTAGAACGTTCTTATGGATTTTGGAAGCTACTTGCTGATTTTCTGTTTTTTACTTTTTATATTTTGAGAGGGAAGTCTACTTGGAAAAGGATTAGTTTCTTTTTTTCTTTTTTTTTTTGGTTTATTGGTAAATTTTATGTATGCCTACGTTATGTTTGTTTATTACTGTAATTCAAATCCATAATTATCTTGAATTTAATCATCATTGAAAAATAAAATACTATATTTCTATTTCATGGGTTTTTTTTTTTTTTTTTTTGAGACATAGTTTCAAGTTTCAACATATGATAATAAGAAATTTTATCAGTTGTAACCATGCATTTAATTTTATAAATTTAATGTATTGTACTACATTTAATTAAGTTTTACCATTGCAAAGGACCTTATAGTTGAATTAACATCTCCTCATACACAAAGTATTTGAGAGTTTAGGGGAGAATATGTTTGAGTTTCAAAATTAGCAGTATATTATAATTATCTCTTAAAAAAAATTATTAAGTTCTGTCATTAGTTTCTTTTTAAAAGAGACAGGGAAGAAGGATAACCATTATTTTCTATATATGTTGCATTCGTAGCTCTCTCTCTCTCTCTCTCTCTCTCTCTCTCTCTCTCTCTCTCTCTCTCTCTCTCTCTCTCTCTCTCTCTCTCTCTCTCTCTCTCTCTCTCTCTCTCTCTCTCTGCGCTATTTTTCTTTTATATATAAGTAATATGAGCATGCCTATTTGCATAGTATTTATTAAAAGATATGATTATTTTTTTTTTTTTGAAATTTTTATGCTAAGTATGTTTCAAAAATATTTCAAAAAAAAGCTAAAACTTAAATTATTTGAAAAGAAATTGAAACAAAAAGTAGAAAAGAAAAATTAATAGAAAAGAAAATTTAACTTTTTTGAGCAAATCCCAAGTGCACTTTATATGTAGCAATTATTCAAGATACTATTCTATGATGATAATTAAATTTAAATTAAAAAAAATAACAATAGTAATAAATTGAAATACAAAATTTGTTTTTCTAAAATTAATGTGATTGTGTTGCAACTTTAATTTTCAAAGATTTTTGACTTGTGGATTTAAATAAATTTTTTGTATCTTCTTCTTTTGTTGCTCCATAATAGTCAATGAATAACTCCATTCATACTCCATAATTGCAGATATTGGTGTGAGTCGTACATTGATTGCAACATCAATTCTTTGTAAATTAGTAGATTCATGCATTATCCCTTTCACTTGATAACTTACTTTCACAATCATTTAAAGTATCATTGATATAAGCCTGTCAATAGATCGAACATGCTAAGAAATCTATCATGATATGTAGAAGTAAAATAAATAAATAAATAAATAAAACTAATTAAGAAATCTCTAATCAAATAGTGGAAAACTAATAAGATTTTGATTAAATTAAAAGATCCTTAGCAAAGCACAATGTAATTAAACTAACCTAAAAGCATTCCATAAAACACTCCATCAGATTTAAATCCATATATCCTCATGAGTAACTAATAAACCTAAAACCCATAAACAAAGACAAATCAAGAACAAAAAAAAAAAAAAAAAAACAGAAATCTGTTAACAAAATAGTAGAAATTTAACAAGGTTAAAATTAAAAAGATCATGAATAACAAGCACAAGTCAAAAACTACTAAACTAATGGCCTGTTTGGAAGTTTAGAGAGGGATGAGAGTAGAAGGGAGTAGAAGGGAGGAGAGTAGAGTAGAATGATTTCCCTCCACCTTGTTTGGATGTTTTTAAAATTAGTAAGGGAGAAGGGAGTAATTAGCCCTTCTCTTTGTTTGAATATTTTAAAAATTAGGATGGAGAGGAGAGGAAATGATTAAAATAGACAAATTTACTACTATTTAAAAATGGACTTGTAACATTGGCCTATGATTAATTTATTCTAAGATTTCTTTTCAATCTTAGAATATGTTATTAGTGAATTTTTTTTATTACAATTTCAAAATGTTAAGAACCTTAAAAATTATTCACACTAAATATAAAAATCAACAAATTGCGAACCATTAAAGCTTATATAAACTAAAAAATAACTAACTAATAAATTCAAATAAAATTTTTGGAAAGGCCTTGTGGTAGCTAAAATTGTACAAAAAGAAAACTAAATTGGAGCTTCTAAATCTCAAATTCATTATCATTTGTGACTACTCAACCCAATACAACTATGTATCTTTTTCTAAGTGAAAGCTCCTTATCGGTGGACAAAACTGAAGAAGAACAAAAAAAATGTAGTTTCCTCTATTTTCCTCTGTTTTCTCAGCATCAAAACAGAGGCCAAGTAATGAGAAACGGCACGTAAACTCAAAAATCAAGCATTGAACTCGATGAAACCAAAAATACAATAAAAATAGCTGAAAGTTTGAATATGAGCTAGGGTTTTGGAGAGCAATATGACAAAACTGAAGAAGAACAAAAAAAAAAAAAAAAAGTAGTTTCCTCTGTTTTCTCAGCAACGAAACAGAGGCCAAGTAATGATGAGAAATGGCACGTAAACACAAAAATCAAGCATTGAACTTGATGAAACCAAAAACACAATAAAACTAGCTGAAAGTTTGAATATGAGCTAGAGTTTTGGAGAGCAATACGACAAAACTGAAGAAGAACAACCAAAAAAAAAAATGTAGTTTTCTCTGTTTTTTCAGCAACGAAACAGAGGCCAAGTAATGATGAGAAATGGCATGTAAACACAAAAATCAAGCATTGAACTCGATGAAACCAAAAATACAATAAAACTAGCTGAAAGTTTGAATATGAGCTAGGGTTTTGGAGAGCAATACGACAAAACTGAAGAAGAACAACCAAAAAAAAAAAAATGCAGTTTCCTCTGTTTTCTCAGCATCAGCAATGAAACAGAGGCCAAGTAATGATGAGAAATGGCACGTAAACACAAAAATCAAGCATTGAACTCGATGAAACCAAAAATACAATAAAACTAGCTAAAAGTTTGAATATGAGCTAGGGTTTTGGAGAGCAATACATTGTTGTTGTTGTCATCGCTGTTGTCGTCGACATCATAGGAAGATAGCTCGGCTTCTTCTTTGGCTTTGGAAGGCTTTTCAGAGAGCTTCGTGTTAGCAATCGAATTCATAGGCTCTGATACCATTGCTTTTGCCCTAGCTAGTTTGATTCATTTTTTCTTTTCATTCACCTTAATTTTCTTAGGAAACAAACAAATATTATTTACATAATCAGTTTTTTTTTTTTTTTTTTTTAATTTTAAAAAACCTTGTAATTTTTTTAATATAATAAGGGTAAATTAGGTATATTCAATATATTTGTATTCTACACTCCCTCCAAATCTCTCCAATTTGGAGGAATTAAAAAATAAGAGGTTGGAGGTACCCCCTCCCCTTTCCTTAAAAAATTTCACTTGAATTACTCCCCCTCTACTCTCCCTCCTTTTTTAAACATCAAACAGGCCATTAACATAAAATCATACCATAACAAAGACCAAAACACAATAATCAAAAAAAAAAAAAAATCCTGAATCTCTTAACAAATTAGTAGAACTCTAACAAGATTTTGATTAGAAAGATTATTAATCAATGAATCAATCCTCGTCTACACCCTCAAAAGACCAAGCAAACTCCTTGCATAGCTTCTCCTCCTCTCCCGGCTCGAAATCACTCTCCAGACCAAAGAACTTGTGAAAATACTCGACACTCTTGTTCTGAATTGCATTAGCCATGGCCCGGCAGAAGAAATCCAAGGCCTCCTTGAAGTTGAGGTAGTTCGCGGCGAGTATAAGTTCGGTGAGTTCTTGAGGCATCACGTTCCTCAACAAGTCTTGCTCGTACTGCTCCATCTCTTTCTTGTTGTCAGCGTTATTGGCCTTGGTCTTGAGATTTTTCTTGCATGCAGTAGGTGAAAAGCATGGCGAGGACTTTACCACAACTTTTCATTAGTCTTCTACAGTTCTACTTCTACTACAACATAAACCCTTGAGTTTTTTTTTTTTTTTTTTCTCCACAAATCAATCTCTCTCTTAATCTTAAAGAATGTTGAACCAAAGCGAAAACCCAAACCTCATCAAGATTCAGACAACAAACTATTCAAAGTCGAGGCATTTGTGGCGATGAAGTTCTGCGCTTCCAAGCAGTACTTTGATAGTTTGATGACGAAAGCAATGACAAAGACATCACCCAACGCCCCTCCACCATCGTCATCCCTCTCCCAAACGTGGAAAGCCGCGCGCTAGCTCGCCATGCTCATCACCTACTGCAAGAAACATCTCGAGAGAATGAGAGAGAAGGAATATGAGAAAAATGTGAGTAGGTTCATTATTAGAGCTTAACAAGGTCTTGGAGGTGCTGGTGGGGACTAAATACTATGTGGCAACTGGCAAATTATCGGTTGGATCTGTTATGATAATATAGCTTGCATGTTATGATAAGGGATAAGGTCTATATTTGATATTTGTTTTGGAGAACACGAAGATGAGTTATCTTTTATCTTTTTCCTTTCGAGCATGCTGCGACAATAGATATCCATTAAACAATGAGTTAGAAAGTTTTTTATTCTATTTTAGAAATCAACAATGCTATTTAACTTGGAAAAATAACAGAAGTATGTATTTTTTTTTCATTATATCAAAATTACACATTTCTATTTTACTTCTACATATCATGATACATTTCTCGACATGTTCTGTTGGCAAATATCAGTGGCACTTTAAATGATTGCAAAAGCAACTTATCAAGTGATGGGGATGATGCATGATTCTGCTAATTGAAAAGTTAGGTACTCTCAGATTATGGTAAAATTGTGATTCGTCCTCTTACATTCGTGGTGGACCATATCATAAATTTAATGATTGGACCTCACTATGAATGTGAGAGGAGGGAGCACCATTTTTCGTATTCCAAGAGCACCTAATTAAGAATTACTCCTATTAATTTACAAAGAATTGATGTTGCAATCAATGTACAACTCACACCAACATCTACAATTATGGGCTATGAAGGAGTTATTCATTGACTATTTAGAACAACAAAAGAAAAAGATACAAAAAAATTTATTTAAATCCTCAAGTCAAAAAAATCTTTGAAAATTAAAGTTGCAAAATAATTACATCAATTTTAGGAAAACAATTTTTGTATTTCAATTTATTGCTATTGTTCTTAATTTTTTAAAAAAAATTTAATTATCATCATTGAATAGTATCTTGAACAATTGCTACATATAAAGTGCATTTGGTATTTACTTAAAAAATATTTATTCTTTTGCTTTTTATTTCAATTACTTTTCAAAGAATTTAAATTTTATCTTTTTGAAACATATTTAGCATAAAAATTACAAAAACAAAAATCATATCTTTTAGTAAACATTAAGCAAATAAGCACACTCATGGGGAGGTGCTCAAACCAATTCTTCCCTAAATCCTCAAGCACTTTGTGTATGGGAAGATGCTAATTCAACTACAACGTCTTTGACAATGGCAGAACTTAATTAAATACATGGTTACAATTGATAAAGTTTCTTGTGATATGTTGAAACTTGAAACTGTCTAAAATAAAATAAAACCAATGAAATAGAAATATACTATTTTATTTTTCAATGATGATTAAATTTAAGATAATTATTATTTGAATTAGTAAACAAACATTTAATGTTCAAAACAAAAAGAATAAGAAATGAAGGGAATAATTGATGTTGCTGATGATCTAGTTTTGATGCACTCCTCGACCATCCCTTCAAATTAGGACAATCATAGATTTAAAGTAACTTCAGTGATGGGAAGAATAGTATTCACGGCATTGTGGATGAAGCAAGGACATCCTCATTTATACCCCTTTCTGATATGTACTCCAGATCTTCCATTAAACTCAACACAAGACTATCCAGAGAGGGGAGCTTCAAGCTTCTCTTTCTTGTCTAGTCTAGTCCATACGGAAGCTTTGTTAGTTTTTACTTTTTACATTGTAAATCACAAAATGGCAACACTGCAGCCTAAAGGAAAGAACTGAAAAGAAGGAAAAAAGAAGAAGAAGAAGAAGAAGAAGGCAAACGGAGACAAGAGAGTAACCTATGTGACTGTGAGCAAAATGTTCTTCAACTGTGTGGTGGACTTGGTGGTGCGGTGAATTCACAAAACCTCTGACATTTCGATTTTTCTACTGCTATGGTACAAGCCCTAGATGTGTTGGAATGAAAATTTAAAAAAAAAAAAAAAATTCCCTTTTATTTATTGAGGTAATTATTAAAATACTTATGTATTCATTTTAAAAATGTTGAACGTCTAATTATTATAATTTTTTTACATATATTTATCACTAATTGGATTGTATTTTATTTAAATTAAATAAAAATTATATTTATTTTTAGACTTTTTTAAAAATATATATATGTATGTATATTATCGGTATAGGAGATCTAAAATAATAAGGTTCTTTAAAATTTTTCAAATTAATTAGGATAATTTCAAAATTATATATTTCCTTAATTTTTTTCAAAAAATTTTGGGGGGGGGGGGGGGGGGGGGGGAGGCCTCGGTCCTCATGTCATGTGGCTCCAGCACTAGATGCAAAGAACTTATTTTTAGTTGGATGCAACTACATTATTGACTTTTTTTTTTTTTTTTTTATGGAAAGCTGAAAACATTTATTCAAAACAGAAACAAAAAAATAACAACTACATATCAACATTAAGGTTCTGCTCAAGAATAATTATATCAACAAAAACTGAAGGAGCAGAGCCTAAAACAAAAATACTAGCTAGGCAATTATTAAGAGACCATTTTACAAGAACATGAGTAGCCATTTTCAGATCTCTAGGAATAGTTGAATTTCACATTATGGACTTAATATTTTTTAAGTACTTTGATATTATTTCAAACTTTTGGACGATGTGTTTTAAATATTTGATATTGTTATTAACTTTCAAAATGTATGCTTAATAGGTATTTTGATGTTGAGTTTGTAAAACAAAAATTGTTTATTAAATTTATAACAATATTGTGGGGCCAAAGAATATGACAACTCCGGCCCACTTTATAATGAGCCCAAGACCCACATCGAGGAGGACGAAATGGCCGAGGACGGACAAAGAAAGCCCAAATAGCCTAGAAACGTTGCCGAGGACGATCCTGCTCTCGGCATCCCAAACCCCAGGAGGAAAGAACAGCACGCCGGCAAAGACAACCTCCCAGAGCGCCCCCAAGAGAAGGACAAGTACAGTAGGATACCCATGAGCGTATGGTGTAGGAACAATTTAAGGAGAAACTGTCACCTCCGCATTGAATGCACCCAACTAACGTTCTAGCCGCATTAATGAGGAAATGACCCCTGAACAGTGCGGTCTTGGTTGCCGCAACTCACAGAAGGTTTGGGAAGGTGGCTGATAGGATGAGCACTCGAATAATGACCTACATGATCAACAAGTGGAGGGCCAAAATCGACTAGAAAGAAGTATATAATGTGAGAGACCCTCCAAGAATGGGGGATCGAGAAAAAGGAAAAAAGAAAGGAGAAGACAGTAGCAATTGGCGTGACTTTGGGAACCTCTACAACCTAGCACTGAAGAAAGAAGAATAATCATTAAGTTCCTCGGATGAAGCGCCTGAGGACACCATTTCACGCTTTAGTCTATATCCTAGTTATCCAATCCATGTATAACCGTGCCTAGTTGTTGTAATCCAAACTAAGGCCTAGTTCTTAAACCCATTCTCTACAAATTTATTGTATTGGATTAATTGGGCTTAAGACCACTCATCCAACTGAAGAAATGCTCGAACCCAGTCCCTACAATTGGCGCCGTCTGTGGGAAGAACTTGTGTGTTAGTAAGGGCAACAATTAGACATGGTAGGATCAGGCCCTCATCAAGCAAGCTCCCATCAGCCCGAACCAGCCAAATCCCAACAACAGGGTAACTTTTCTAACCCCGAACGTGATTGAAATGAAGAGAATGGAAGGTTTCGAGAGGGAAGCGTAAACACCACCTAAACCAGCAAAAGCTACTCTCGCGCTGGCAATCACGTGCTTCAGAGACAAAATAACAACCGGGCCCCGCAACCGGAAGAAGTTAGAAGCCATATGTCTCAGAAACAGAACGATAAGCTAGCCATGCAACGAGAGATAGATGATTTGAAGAGAAAGCTGCACCATGCACAGCAAAGGCGATCTCGTTCTAGGCTTGACATACCCTCTGACGATGAAAGTGACGATGACTATAGACGAAGATTAAGGACTCCCCCAAGTGAGAACTTTTCTCACGAAGAAGAGAACTACCGGAGGCGTAGGCGCAGAAGCCCATCTCCTAGGGTTTTGGGAAACGATGCCATGAGCAGGGCATTAGATCAACTCTCTAAGTCACCTTTCACGCATCACATAAAAGGGGTCATACTTCCTCGACGGTTCCAGCAGCCAACCTTCGCCATTTACAATGGTAAAACAGACCCTGTGGAGCATGTGAGCCAATTCAACCAAAGGATGGCTGTCCATTCTAAAAACGAGGCGCTGATGTGCAAGGTTTTCCCATCTAGCTTGGGACTAGTAGCGATGAGGTGGTTTAATGGCCTGAAGACGAATTTCATAGATTCGTACAGGCAACTGACCCAAGCTTTTAGCTCTCGCTTCGTTACAAACAGCAAACCTCCTCGACCTTTGAGTGCTTTGTTGTCGCTATCCATACATGATGGAGAAACCATAAAGGCCTACTCGGACAGATATTGGGAGACGTACAATGAAATGGAAGACAATTTTGACGATGTCACCATTATTACCTTCAAAAATAGTCTCCCAGCCGATCACGGCTTGAGTAAGTCTCTGATTGGTAAGCCCGCCACCAGTATGCGCCAACTGATGGATCGGATCGATAAGTATAAACGAGTGGAGGAAGACCAGTTGCAAGGTAGAGGAAAAGAGAAGGTTATCCCTCAGGAGAGGAGAGATTTCAAGTTGGACCGGTATAACAGCAACTGCCCGATGAGAGATTTCGTAGGGCAACCCGGAACAACCAACACACAGACTGTCAATGCTGTATTCCGAGAACCAGTACATCGGGTATTGGAGAAAATCAAGAACGAGCCATACTTTAGGTGGCCGAATAAGATGGCAGAAAAGTCCTCGAGGCACGATCAAAACTTTTATTGCCAATACCATCAGGACTACAAACATACCACGGAGAACTGCAGGAACCTTTAGAACTACCTGGACTAGCTAGTCCGGGAAGGAAAACTGAAGCACCTGCTGCATCATTCCAGTGATCATCAAGGCCAAGCCCATCAAGAAGCCAAGAGGGATGCTGCCCTAAGGCCACCCGTAGGAACGATCAACGTAATCATGGCCGCACCAGGAAGAACAGGCACGCGCCCTTCACGAGTGTTATCGATGGCTCAATTGCCTACCGAGGAGTCCTAGCCAAGGCCGAAGAGGGCTAGAATGAACTTTCGTCTCGTCTTGAATTTTTCAGAAGAGGACAAGATCGGAACCATCCAGCCCCATGATGATGAGCTATTGATCACTCTTGGAATTGGGGACTACGATGTGAAAAGAGTGATGGTAGATGGCGGCAGTGCGGCCGAGGTTATGTACCCTGACCTCTACAAGGGGATGGAGTTAAAACCAGAAGATTTGACGCCCTATAACTCCCCTCTAATGAGCTTCGATGGGAAGCTTGTCGTTCTAAAGGGCATGATTAGGCTACCCATTTAGACCGGCCCAGAGATAGTGGAGGTGAACTTTATCGTGGTGGACACTTACTCCCCCTATACAGCCATCGTCGGTAGGCCCTGACTCTATACGTTAGGGGTTGTTGCCTCCTCATTGCATCAGAAGGTGAAATTCCCGTCAGGGGACCAAGTTCTCGAAATTCGCGGTTGCCAACCCACGGCGAGGTGATGTGTGGTGGCGGCCGTCTCACATCGGCTCGATGCGGAATCCTCGGCCTCCACTAAGAAGAATTTATAGCAATCAAGGACCCCGGTTTCGCACCCTGACACAACTGCCGAAGAGGCGAAATGTGAAGATTTAGAAGAGGTGGTTATTAGCGACAACCCGGAGAAATTCTTTCGAGTAGGGGTTCAGCTGCCTCTTCAGGAGAAGGAGGAGCTGATTGAGTTTCTTAAAAGAAATATTGATATATTTGCATGGGATGCCTGCGATGCCCCTGGGATTGACCCAGCCTTCATCTGTCATCATCTCAATGTCAACCCGACCATCACTCCCAAGAAGCAACCACCCCATCGCCCATTAAGAGAGTATGTCGATGCGATTAGGGATGAAATGGCGAAGTTTAAGCGTACTAGGGCAATCAAAGAGGTCTTTTACCCCGAATGGCTGGTCAACACTGTGGTGGTCAAGAAGAAAAATGAGAAATGGCGGGTTTGTGTGGACTTCACTGACCTAAATAAAGCGTGCCCAAAAGACGCGTTCCCTATGCCTTGGATAGACCAGCCAGTGGATGCGACAACAGGCCATCCTCGGATGAGCTTTTTAGATGCCTTTCAAGGCTATCATCAAATACCACTAGCGTTGGAGGATCAGGAGAAAACAGCCTTCGTGACACCAACCGGGAGCTACCACTACAAGGTGCCGTTCGGTCTGAAGAGCGCAGGATCCACTTATCAAAGGATGATGACAAGAATGTTCGAGCTGCAGTTGGGCAAGAGCATCGAAATCTATGTTGATGATATGATGGTGAAGAGTAAAGTGGTGTCCAAGCATTTAGGGGACCTCGGCAGCACCTTTGGCGTCTTGAGGAAGCATAAGCTGTGCCTGAATGCTTCCAAATGCTCATTTGGCGTGGGATCAGGCAAGTTTTTGGGCTACATGGTTACTCATAGGGGAATTGAGGTTAACCCCGACCAGATCAAGGCTATAAATGATCTAAAACCACCGCAAAATGCAAAGGAGGTCCAAAAGCTTACTGGGATGATCGCAG
Source organism: Quercus lobata (assembly GCF_001633185.2). Taxonomy (NCBI): domain Eukaryota; kingdom Viridiplantae; phylum Streptophyta; class Magnoliopsida; order Fagales; family Fagaceae; genus Quercus; species Quercus lobata. Next base: position 87,285,838 of record NC_044907.1, on the reverse strand, counting down.
CCCTCAATCGATTCATTTCCAGGTCGGCGGATAGATGTAGACCATTCTATTTCTTGATCAACAAGTGGAAGGGGTTTGAGTGGTCCAAGAACTGTATTGTGGCCTTCCAGCAACTCAAGGAATACCTATCCCAGCCACCTATCATGTCCAGTCCCGAGGCCGATAAAGTCTTATACGCATATATTGCTGTGGCCCCCCATGCTATGAGCTTGGTGCTAATATGGGATGACAATGACCTTCAAAAGCCAGTCTATTATGTGAGCAAGTCGCTGCATGAAGCTGAGATCAGATACTTACCCCTGGAGAAGGCCATACTGGCTGTGGTCCACGCCACGCGAAAGCTTCCCCATTATTTCCAAGCCCACACAGTGGTTGTTCTAACCCAACTACCCTTGAAGTCTATACTTCGAACCGCCGATTACACTAGAAGGATTGTCATATGGAGCACAATTCTGGGAGCTTTTGACATCAAGTACATGCCTCGGACCTCCATAAAGGGCTAAGTCCTAGCTGACTTGGTGGCCGAATTTGCTGAACCATCAGTAGAAATAGTAGCAGAGCAGAACATGGATGAAAAATCGGTTGGAGTAATCTCTATGCCAGGACCCCCATGTTAGAAGGTGTACGTTGATGGAGCAGCAAATCAAAGAGGGTCCGGAGTAGGGCTAGTCCTAATATCTCCTGAGAAAACTATCATAGAGAAATCCCTAAGACTTGGGTTCTCGGCCACAAACAACGAAGCCGAGTATGAGGCCTTACTACAAGGAATTGCCATGGTGCAGAAAATGGGAGGAAAAGTAGTTGAGATGTTCTCGGACTCAAGACTAGTAGTGGGCCAAGTAAAGGGAGAATTAGAGGCCAGAGACGCAAGGATGCAAGAGTACTTAAGCCAAGTCAAGCGCTTGTAGTCAGGCTTCGATCTTTTCAGCTTGCCGCACGTCTCCAGAAGTGGAAACACTCATGCAGATTCACTGGCCACGCGTGCCACCTCCTCGGCAGGGGGTCTGCCTCGAATTATTCTTGTCGAGCATCTGGATAGAGCGAATGAAGTAGCCAAAGGTATGGTCCATGTCCATGAGGTTAGAGTGGGTCCTAGCTGGATGGATCCTATGGTGAGGTTCCTCAAAGATGATATCTTGCCCGAGGAAAAGTCAGAGGCTGAAAAGATACGAAGAAAAGCTCCTCGGTTCTGGTTGTCCGAGGACCACAAATTGTACAAGCGCTCGTATTCCGGGCCATATTTATTGTGTGTCCACCCTGAGGCATCAGAACTACTGCTTGAAGAGCTACACGAAGGGATTTACGGGAGTCACACAGGAGGAAGATCTCTGTCGCACCGAGCCATTACCCAGGGATATTGGTGGCCGGGGATGCAGAAGGAAGCCCTGGAATATATTAAAAAGTGTGACCAGTGCCAAAGGTTCGCCCCAAATATTCATCAGCCAGGCGGGATCCTCAACCCTCTGTCCAGTCTATGGTCGTTCGCCCAGTGGGGCCTGGATATTGTAGGCCCTTTCCCAAAGGCAGCAGGAAATAAGAGATATCTACTGGTCAGAACAGATTACTTCACCAAATGGGTCGAAACTGAGCCCCTGGCAAACATCAGAGATGTTAATGCTAAAAAATTCATCTGGAGAAACATTGTTACGCGATTCGAGGTCCTTCGCAACCTCATTTCAGACAATGGACTCAAATTTGACAGCAAGGCCTTCAGAAGATACTACTGCGAGTTAGGGATCACTAACAGGTACTCAACTCCAACTTATCCTCAAGGAAATGGGCAAGCCGAGGCTGTCAATAAGATCATAGTCAATAGGCTTAAGAAGAGACAAGATGATGCCAAGAGGAGATGGGTAGAAGAGCTGCCGCACGTCTTATGGCCTTATCGGACTACGCCTCGACGGTCGACAGGGGAGACACCTTTTGCCATGACCTACGAGGCCAAGGCTGTTATCCCTCTGGAGGCAAACTTCCCAACACTAAGGACGAACTCCTTCACCTCGGATAGTAATGACGAACTACTGGGGAGGAACCTAGATCTGATCGACGAACGAAGAGAAAAGGCAATGATCCAGTTGGTCTATTACCACCAGAAGCTCAAACAGGGATATGATGCTAACGTGAAGCTTAGACCGCTAGCACCAGGAGACTTAGTTGTGGGTGCTACCAAGAATCCATCTTGAGGAAAGCTTGGGCCTAATTGGGAAGGACCATACCGAATTACTTCAGTAGCAAGAATAGGAGCATACTACCTAGAAGACTTAGATGAAAAAGCTGTACCTCGTCCATGGAATGTAAATAACCTGAGAAGGTATTATTATTAATAAAAGCATTTCTCTAGTTCAAATTTTAAGTCTATCTTGATTATATGTCTTGTATTCTAGTAACCGTCTAAATACTAGACAAAACCAAGGTCTTACATAGTCCTCGGACTCAAACCTATGGAGAAACTCGCTACTTCAAAAAAAAAAAACCTAAGTACTAGATAGAACCAAGGTCTTGCATGTTCCTTGAACTCAAACCTATGGGGAAACTAGCTACTTACTAGACAGAACCAAGGTCTTGCATGGTCCTCAGACTCAAAACTATGAGGAAACTAGCTACTTCAAAAAAAAATCTAAGTACTAGACAGAACCAAGGTTTTACATGGTCTTCGGACTCAAACCTATGGGGAAACTAGCTACTTTAAAAAAATCTAAGTACTAGACAGAACCAAGGTCTTGCATGGTCCTCGGACTCAAATCTATGGGAAAACTAGCTACTCCAAGAAAAATCCAAGTACTAGACAGAACTAAGATCTTGCATGGTCCTCGGATTTAAACCTATGGGGAAACTCGCTACTCCAAGAAAAATCCAAGTACTAGACAGAACCAAGGTCTTGCATGGTCCTCGGACTCAAACCTATGGGGAAACTGGCTACTTCAAGAAAATCTAAGTACTAGACAAAACCAAGGTCTTGCATGGTCCTCGGACTCAAACCTATGGGGAAACTAACTACTCCAAGATTCGTAAAAGTTGTGGATATGGCCTAAGTGCGCGCTCAGTACCTTGGGTCATAGGCTCAGCCCCTGCCCCCTAAGAATGTGGGAAGACACAAACTAAGTGTCCCTTTAATGCCGATGAGTTAGAACTTAAAGTTTAAATTTCAATTACAATACATACACCCGGCAGCAATAGTGTGTATATAGAGCTTAAAGTTTAAATTGGTAGAATCATTTCTTTCAAATTAAAGTTCACCTTCCCTCATACCCTATGTCAAGCGATTCATGGACGGATGGTAACGTTTTATTACCAATTGCTTATTTCAATTTTTTGATAATTGGGGTTGTAAAGCTGCTTAGAATAACCAATTTACAAGGCACAAGGTTCACAGTAATAACAATAAACACATGTAGTCGAAAATTTTTAATTACAGCAATTCTGAGGTCCTTAAAAAAAAAAACTAACTAAAAAAAATAAAAATAAAAACTAAATTAAAGCTGATACAAAAATTTGCCGGGTCCCCTACTTCTTCAACTTTATTTTGGCCCCTTCCTAGGGGAGCTGAGCAGGATTGGCCTCAGGACCCTTGGGGACATTAGCCGGGGGAATGGTATGAACGGGCTGAACCAAGAGAGCTGGCTCCTCGGCATGAGAGGCCTGAGCACTGACTATAGACTCGGCAGCCTCTTGGGGCGCTTCAGGATTCGGACTTCCATGTGTTTCTATCACCCTAGAAAGCTCGCCCCCCTCGGCTGGCTCGTCAGGAGTGGATACGGCCATAGCAGCCTCAAGCCCGGCAGTCTCAACCTCCTCTAGAGCATCACAGCCTCGGAGCTGGCAGGGAAGGTCTCACGGATGGCCGGAGGGTAGTATACCTTCTCCACCTTCCACAAATCGGACGAAGCCTCAACCCCAGCTTGTTTGAGGGCTTCATTCCAGACTTGGGAGCAGTAGAGCCTGCATACTCCAGGGATTTGAGCCTTGAGAATGGCCTGGGTCTCAGCCCCCCCAAGTCATAAGCCTCCTCCTCGGCTTTCTCATTGGAGCTCTCGGCCTCCGTCTTAGCCTTCAGAGCTTCGTCCCTGGCCCACTCCGCAACATTTTTGGCTCCCTCCGCCTCAGCCAGTTTCTTCTTCAGATCAACGATTTGCTCCTTAGCAATCTTCAGCTGATCTTCAGTCTCAAGTAGGCGCTTTGTCTAGCTTTCGGCCTGTCTCTGGGCACTGGCTAGGCCTAATTCGGTGCTATCCCTAGCCCTGGTCATCTTCTTCAGCTCCTCCCTAGCCTTAGAGAGGTCAGCCTCGAAGTTTTTGAGGGTCTGCGCAACGTCCACGCGCTTGTTACGTTCAAGCTTCAAGGACTTGCTCTGCTCCTTAGCCTCATCCTCTAGCCTATAAATGGCCTGGACGGCCTGCCAATTGGAACAAACACACGATAAATGGGAAATCAAGGAGCAAAAATCAATGAAGTCACTAGTGTAAGAAACCTTACCATGCCCAAATACCTCTTGATGTTGAGGAAGACCTCTTGCCTCCTCAGATTCCTCAACTCAGCCATATCAGTAGGGAGCAGCAGGGTCCTCTCCAATGCGTCGGCCACATAAGTGCCTTCGTCGCCCTGGAAGTCCCTTAGGGAAGCGTTGTCCATCAGCGGCTCCCCATAAAGCATTAGGGCAGGAAGCCAAGCCTGGGGCGCAGGTTGAGTGTCGACCTCCTTTCCCTGGTCTTGATGCCCAATCTTCAATTGTTTCGAAGCTCGTGGGGCTTCGTCTTCCTCCCGAGAGGAGCGAGATTTCCCCCCATCCATGGGCTCCTTGCCTTTGGCAGCCCTCTTCCTTTTTGGATCGGTAGGCTCGAGCCGAGGAGGTAGAGTCGATTGGTGGGGAGGAGGAAGTCCAGATCGTGGAAATGGTGGCTACGATTGGGTGGAAGAGGACCTGGTCTAAGCAGACTGAGGTTGGGGCAACGAAGAAGGAGGAGACCTAGATTGTGACTTCCCCGGCGCTTCCTTCCCCGGTTGGCCCTCAAGAAGGTCGAACAGGCTGGTTGCAGGTTTCCTCTTAAAGCCCATTTCTGCCTGAGAAAATGTCCCCACTGACAAGAGATCCACCTCAGACAAATCGGGATCGCCCAAGTCACTAGAAGGATCCTCGGATGGACTAACTTGGTCAAACACACCAAATTCTTCCTCAGACAGACCTAAATCACCCTCGGCCTCCGCTGCTTGGTGGGATGAAGAAGAGCTTGCTAAGGGGATGCCTTCGGGGACAGGAGATCCTTCGGGGATCAAAAACCCGTGCTCTACTACAGCGATTTTCTGAAGCCAAGGATCGTTAGCTCTGATCACGTGCTTCGGGGCGGCGAATGATTTTTGGATAGGATTGTACCCTAGGATCTTGTGAGCGGCCCTGACTTGGTTGTCAGCTTCATTTACAAAAACCGCCGCCTTTAGAATGGTCTTTAAATCTCCCCGGTTGGTCAGGTGAAAGTGCCGTTCAAAGGCTTGCAGATCTACAAAAAGAAAACACATTCACATTAGCAACCGAACGATGCAAATTACAATGGCACAAAAGATTAGCCCTCTCCTACTCTCGCTACCCCACTTGGCTCCCCCTCCACTGTTGGGCAATAAAGGCCATCGTGCCACTCCCCGGACACAATGAGGAAGTCCTTATTCAACCCTTTACTAGTCTCGGGAAGGCACTGAATAAGCCAAACCTTATCATCCCTCGTCTTCATATAGTAGGATTCACCCCTCAGGTTTTGGAGGTTGTAACACCAGTTTACATCGTGATGGGTTAACCTCAATCCCATTTTCTCGTTTAGAGCATCCACACAACCCAAGATCCTAAACATGTTGGTAGTGTATTGGGTGGGAGTTAGCCGAAAATGCCTAAGGTAATCCCTCATCACTGGCCCCATAGGGATTCTCATACCACCTTCTATAAAGGCAATTAGGGGAATCACCACTTCGCCCTCATTTCTCCTAAAATGCCACTCTCCTTCCTCACAATACCTCAAACCTACATTGGGGGGTATCCTATAATCGGCAATGAATTTTTCCATCGTCTCTTCAGTCTCAACCAACTTTTTTAATTTACCCATCCCTAGAAACGGCTAGAAAGACTCAGGGAAAGACGAAGGAGGGAGAGGGGTAAGAGGAAAAGAAACTTAGAAGAGAGAAAACACGAGTTAGGGAGAGAAGAAAACATACAGAAATGAAGAAAAGCTCCTCAGACAGGCTTTTTATGCTGGAAAGAGGCTTGAGTTTGGCTGGAAGTTTGACTGAACTCAGGATATGTGCGCAAGAACTCTCAAGTGCAAAGATAAAGAGACAAATCAGTCCAAATGGGTATTTATACCTCCCATTAAAAGTAACTGTGCAGGTTTTCCACCCATAAAGACAAAGGAATCTCCACCGTTAGATTCTCATCGCACCGTTGAACGTGGGGAGCACAGAGCCACCAGAATTTAATGAAGACACGCTTCATATACCAAGGCGCCAAAAACGTGCCTCAGGCAAGCGAAGAGGCTCTGGCATTGATGGAGGACAAGACTTGACAAGCCATGACAAAGGCCCGATGTCACCAAAACCCTACTTTCCGTCTGAGGAGCCAGACAGCAGGATTTTGTGGGGCTATTGTGGGGCCAAAGAATGTGACAACCCCAGCCCACTTTATAATAAGCCCAAGACCCATGCCGAGGAGGAAGAAATGGCTGAGGACGAACAAAGAAAGCCCAAATAGCCTAGAAACGTTGTCAAGGAAGATCCTGCTCTCAGCATCCCAAACCCCAGGAGGAAAGAATAGCACACCGGCAAGGAAGAAATGGCCGAGGATGGACAAAGAAAGCCCAAATAGCCTAGAAACGTTGCCGAGGAAGATCCTACTCTCAGCATCCCAAACCCCAGGAGGAAAGAATAGCACACCAGCAAAGGCAACCTCCCAGAACGCCCCTAGGAGAAGGATAAGTACAGTAGGATACCCATGGGCGTATGGTGTAGGAACAATTTAAGGAGAAACTGTCACCTCCGCATTGAATGCACCCAACTAACGTTCTGGCCATATTAATGAGGAAATGATCCCTTAACAATGCGGTCTTGGTTGCCGCAACTCACAGAGGGTTTAGGAAGGTGGCTGATGGGACGAGCACTCAAATAATGACCTGTATGATCAACAGGTGGAGGGCCAAGATCAACTGGAAAGAAGTATATAATGTGAGAGACCCTCCAAGAATGGGGGATCGAGAAAAAGGAGAAAAGAAAGGGGTAGACAGTAGCAATTAACGTGACTTTGGGAACCTCTGCAACCTAGCATTGAAGAAAGAAGAATAATCATTAAGTTCCTCGGATGAAGTGCCTGAGGACACCATTTCACGCTTTAGTCTATATCCTAGTTATCCAATCCATGTATAATCGTGCCTAGTTGTTGTAATCCAAACTAAGGCCTAGTTCTTAAACCCATTCTCTACAAATTTATTGTATTAGGTTAATTGGGCTTGAGACCACTCATTCAAGTGAAGAAGTGCTCGAACCCAGTCCCTACAAATATTATTCACGTGTTTTTTTAAGCGGGTTAAATGGATTGAATATGTGTCATCCTAACCTGTTTAATATTTATTGAGTTAAAATGGGTTGTATTACATTCGTGTCAACCTAACACAACATGTTTATTAAGCAAGTCTTATTGTGTCAATTCGTTTCGTTAACATGTCATGTTAAGGTTGAAGGGTCATGACATAATTATTAAATGAGTCGGGTTTGAGTTAAATCATTTAGCCGAATATCCCTATCTCGACACAACAAAAACATGATAGGAACTTCCATGTCAACCGTATAAAGAGATATTTAATTCAACAAAAGGCATGCATGACAATCAAGAAAACGATCATTTAAAAAATATTTTTTCTTCTATAAAATTTATATGAAAGGGTAACATATATGAACTAGTTCTATGAAAGGAAATGGAAGAATGTTGAGCATTGCATGTAACTATCAAGAACATGCAGCAATTCATGGCATATTAACATGAAAATTTGCCCTTTTCAAATAAACTTAGCTAAATTTGAATCTTTAGTAAATATATACATCAGCTACCATTTTTCTTTATTTTTTATATTTTGTTTTATTTCTTTTTATTTTTTTCTCTGATTGGAAGTCATTTAATGCATAATTAGACACCAATGACTCGACACTATTTCATAAACCTTATTAGTTCCAAATTGAGTTAAGGTTTTGTAGTTTCTCAGTGTTATCTTGTTTTAAAAGCTTTAGACTGGGTTTGGATTCAGCTTTTGCGTTTTACGTTTGCATTTTCAGCAATTTTTTTTTTTTTTCTTTGAGCCAGTTTTGTTGACTTTTTCACGGTGAACAGTGCATTCATGCACTGTTCATGAACCCACAAATTCCACTTTTCAGTAACTTTTTCATTAAAAATGGGTCTCACGGCACTATTCACATATTTAAAAATTATTTTGCTACAGTGTTTTCAGTTTTCAGTTTCAGCAAAATAAGTTCTATCCAAACAGACTTTTAATCTTCCTTGGAGTTTTCACTTTTGAAAATAATTCAGCAATAACTTCTTTTATATATATATATATATATATATATATATATATAAGAAGTATTTTATTGAGAAAATACTATTTCATGAGCAAAGGACATGAAGAAGCCTAAAGAATTACATAATAGAATTATGTGCAAAATAAAATTATATAAATAACCTTTGCTACTCATTACTACCCACAGTATAAGGAATTGAGTCAGCATGGGATGGCTAATAATTGATCTAAAGATTTTAAGTACATAACCTTCCTTCCCACTTTGAAAATATGATGGTGAATATATGACTAGAGTTTAATACCGAGAGAGTGGCTTAGGTAGTGCTTACTTGTAAAGTTTATGAGAATGGAGTTTGTTTGGCTGCCAAGAAAAACAAAGAAAAATAATGGAAAGTGAGGGGAGAGGGAGGAGGGGGAAGAAGAGTTAAAAAGATGGTGTGAGAATTAGCTAGCTTTTATTAGTCATGATAGACGAGTTGGAAGTATAATTGGATAATTTAATTGACTTGGAAAGCTCTAATTTGGGCAAATCAGGGGATTTAAACCTTTGTGGTAAGAGGACAGTTGTTTGGGTCATGGTCGTGTAGCGTTGAGTCCATTGCTGATGTTTAAAAATTTGTGTCTATTATTTCTACTAAGATTTTCCAGTCTTAGGGTATATAAATAAAAAATAAATAAATAAATAAAAAGTTAGAATAAGTATATAAAGTAAAATCCAGATTTATAATATTGTTATTTTAATTACGAATATCTCAACCAACTTGGAAGAAATTCGACATGATTCGAGCTCGCCTCAGCAATGTTGGGATAGGTTTTAGTTTTGTTTAGATCTTTTACAAGATTCAATTCGTTAATTGTGATGTATGGCAGATGCTATATAGGAGTAATAGTAGTCCTTTTGCATGATAAGATCAAATCAGTGTATTTTAGCATACAAGGCTATCATATTGGTATCTTAAAAATTGTGAACAAACTACTTCAACAAAGGATAGTAAGTACTTAACTAAAAGACCAATAAGAGCATTAGTATTGGGGGTTTGGCTATTTTAGCAATACACACTTAAATTGAGCTTTACCTTGGTGTGTATTGTTAAAAAAATTTAGCAATTGTCAACGGTAAGTTTGTATTTATACTTTATAGCAACTACTGTAACAAGTTTGTATTTATTTTTTATTTATTTTTATTTTCATCTCTCTCTCTCTCTCTCTATTATTTTTTTGAAACTTAGATGTGAATACTCTAAGGAAGACAAACCCGTGGAAGCTAGATGCTAAGAGCACTTGCATCGATACTTGTATAATAATAATAAAAATGACCACATTTTAACCAAGAAAGCCTAAAATTCACCCACATCAAGTCATACAAAGTTGTGTAAAAATACATGGTTATTACAATAACTAGTCACCAACCCATGCGATGCACGAGAAAACTATTAAATATGGGACAAAATTTAATTACAAAATTAGTTGTAACCTTAGGCTACAAACTTAATATCTTTTTATTGGAGATTAATTTTGATAAATCTACCATTAAATTACATCTTCTTCTTATATCCTCCATACTTGCAAAATTTCAAGAAAATTAAAGATCAATAACTATGGCATTAATATTTTTTTTTTTAATTGCAAGTTTTTGTAATTTAAAATTATGCACAAAATATAAACTTATAGATCATATAGTAAATAATATCTGATTGACACAAAATTTAACATGTGTATTAAGAGCGTAAAAAACATGCAATTCAATGGTTAAATTTTCAAAATATGTTGTAATATTTATTTTATTGAGTGAATTTATAGCCTTAAGTTACAACTAATTTTGTAGTTAAACTTTATCCTTAAAAATGAGTTATTGTATATTCTATTAGGGTAGTTTAAGAGATTATTTTAAATCTCCATTTCATTATATTTTAGCTGGAAAATACTATATTGTCCCATAAATATTGGAACACAAATTGTCTTTTAACGCAAATGTTTATGAAGTTTCATTTCAATAATAAACTCCCCACAAAAATAATATAAATCAACCAAAAAAACAAACTTCTATGAACAACTACTAATGTGAGTTTCATATTTTGTTGTTATTTCTATAGTATAATATAGTCGCTAACTCATGCGATGCACGGTACAGTTTAATTAAAATTATATATATTTATTCAAATTTGTATGGATTTTTTTTTTTTTTTCAGATTTGTAATGAAACTCTTAATCCTCTATTTTATTTAATATAGGAAAAGTAGAAAAAAAATAATAAAAAAATAATAAACTAAATTTTGGTTCAATTTTCAGTCTCTCTATTAATTCACTTGTTGTGAGTTTTATAGACAAACTTCATAAACAAAAATGATAGAGAACATCATACAAACATATAAAGGCAAAGCAAATAACGATTTTTTTGAATTTAACTAAGAATAGTTGTATCAATAGGAGTCAGGGTTTCATGTTTCTGTTTGGATGTTTCTTTTCAGTTGTATCAAAATAATTACATACAATAAATGATATATCAATTTTTATTAACTGATAATAATAATAATATAATAGATGTACATGACCTAACTCCTATGAGGTAACCAATTAGACTCATAATTAAAAATTATAATTGTGGGGCCCAACAATTCGTGGACCAGACCCATTTATCCTTAGAGCGTCCGAAGGCCCAATCCGAGGAGAGCTGTGGCCCAAGCTCTACAACGCAGAGCACAAAACAATTTTTGGGAAGCAGCCAAGGACAGTTTAGTCCTCCGCAGATCCATAATCCCACCAGAATAAAGGGGCAAAACTGGTATAGGGACGAATTAGTAAGGAAATCCAGAATATCTTGGGGAAGTTATCCATACTACCCTTCTAGATAAGGCCCGACGCCTGACAGAGCCGTACTCTGCAACTTTATCAAACCATCCCCAACAATTCCGGGATTGGACTGATGGGACAAATGTCAGTGTTCGTAAAGATTGACCCTACACGTGGACGAAGGGCAATGAATGCAAGCTAGTATAAAATAAGGAAGTAAGTAGATCTGAGAGGGGCCCCCTTTTTCCACCTCCGAAAAAAGAGAGACGACATGGGAAAACATCTCAGGAACACCGAACTTCATGGAAGAAAGTCCGTCGTTGGGCAACCGAGAGAAGACCTCAACAGGTCCTCGGATCAACTCCGAGGAGCTCCATCCCACGGGGTACGACGCCTCAGGGCTTAAATGTTCATACCCAATCCCCTTTTTCTACGTAGATTCCTCTAAAGCCATGACCGGACAACGCCACTTGACCAACGGCTAGCTTCTCAAGCCCACTCTCTACAAATCATATTGTGAGGGATCTTTCGTACGCGAGCCCAACATCCTTATTGGGCCGCCAGAGAATTGTGTCCTTACAATAATAATCTACAATAAAATGCCCCCAACAATTTCACAATATTTCTAAAATTATTGTGATATTTTGTTATGTTTCTCACATTGTACTTGTAATTAAGAACACTAAAATGGGCATAGCTATTATTAAAAAAACAAAAAAAAAACAAAAAAAAACAAAACCAAAAAAAAAAAAACAAAAAAACAAAAAAAAACAAAAAAACAAAAAAAAAACAAAAAAACAAAAAAAACAAAAACAAAAACAAAAAAAACAAAAAACAAAAAATAACACTTAAATAGTTTAAAATCATGGCATGCTTTTTCACCACACATTGAAAAGTGGTTGCAGCCTTTTTAGTTGGTCTTGTTCCCTCCTTCTATGCTACTCAAATACTCTCTCAGTAAAATGTCATTTGAGCAAGACACAAACTTGTTTGATTCAAATTCATTCACGCACGATACAGTGAGAGAGAGCTGGGCTGCGTGTGAAGAAGATAAACAAAGGAAAAGAAGAAGAAAATTCGAAGAAGAAGAAAAAGAAAAACTTACATCTATTATACCTCCTAGTGGATGATAAATCTGAGTTTTTCATACTAATGAAGTCATTGGTGCAGCCATTTCAGTTTAAAATATTTTGCTTTATAATTCAGGAGTAAAAAAAGGGTTCACCTAGCCTTCAAGGTGGCACCGCCAATGCCTCAGCCGCATTGATGCCAATCTTCAAAGCAAAGAGAATGAACTCTTTAGGGTTTTGAGTTTGTTGGTGTTATAAAATAGGAGTCGGGTTTCACATTTTAGTTTGATGTTTCTTTTTCTTTTTTTATATAAAATTTGAAAATAAATTAGTGATGTGGAAAATATTTCTTTAGTATATATATAGAAATATAAAATCAAAATTTTTGTTTTTTTTTAAATAATGCTAACATGTAAAATTGTGGTACTAGCAAAAGTTTCAGTTATATATATATATATATATATATATATATAAATAGATCAACCAAAATCCAATCTGAAATGGACTAAACTACAAATTTGGGGTAAAACGATGAAATTTCCATTCTTGTAGGGATCAAACTGCAAATCTTGAAAAGATGAAAAATAAATAAATAAATAAACCCTCGCAAGGCCCCTATATGACTATATCTAGTTTAATTAAAATTTCTAGTCCTCTACAAAATTTTCGTAAATTTATATTACTATTATTCATTTTTCATTAAGTTTTTTTTTTTTTTAATAATGGTACTATTCATTTTTCATTAAGTTTTTTTTTTTTTTTTTTTAGATATATATATATATATATATATATATATATAGAATGAAGGAAAAGAATGAGGTAATGGTGGTTGTGCTTGTATATGAAAAAAAAAAAAAATCAAAATCAAAATTTTGAAGAAAAAAATTAATATTTTAATGAAATGTAACGTTAAATAGGTAGTCGGACGTGATTTTTTTTTTTTTTTTAATTATAGAATAGACCCAAAAAAAAAAAAATGAATGAATTGATGTGATCGTTCTAACCATTTCCAAAGAAGATGGTTCGGGTCTAAGGAAGACTTCTTATTGGAATAGAAGAGCTATGCTGCTTAGAGCACCCACACTAGATGTGGGATATGTGCCAAATGCTAAATATTTGGCACATATCCCACACCATACCCAATTTTAGCCCATTTAATAGATGTGGTAAAATTTTTTTTTTTTGCAACATTGAACAGTACCGTGGCAAATTTGTCACGGTACGGAAGAGATGTGGTATATTGTTTGTTGTTTGTTTATTGTGTTGATATGTAGTAAATATTATTTTAATGTGTAGTAAATATTATTTTAATGTATAGAATTGAATTATAAAACATCTGATAAATGGGATGTTGTAAAATGATGTGGTAAAATAATAAAGTAGGCATCTGATGTGGTAAAATGACATAATTTTTGAAACATATGCTACGGATGCTCTTATTTGGTTAAAAAGCCCGTTTAGCTAACAAATTAATAGGCCCAACTTTGTGCCCTATTCTAGTCCAGGATGGTGTTATTGTCAACCTACACCCACGTGAGCCGAACTGATCTCCCTACCAAATGGATAATCCAGGTGCAGAGTCCAGAGTCTTGGGCCTCCAAGCAAAGTTTCATCAGCACAAATACACAATGTTCACAAAACCTTTTTAGCGTAGGCCATAATTTAGGTGCTCTGATTAAACATAAATTCAAAAACATTTTTTGATGATCTGGAAAAATTATAAATTCAAACACATGTTTCTCTATCTAGAGATATGATTGAATAGACAAATATAACACAAGATCTTTTTAAAATTAATTAAATATCTAAACTACAATAATTTTTTTTAAAATGCAATAAGATTTGAATCCGACATTCATCCAGGATGATTACGATTGCACTTCATCATTAATTAGCTCAAACACCAATTAGTTGCTGTGTAGACAGGATTCAAAACCCAATCCCTTAATTTTGCTATCGCTAATAGGAGACCTTAACAATTGAGCTAACTAGCACTCACTTCATCATTAGATCAAACACCAATTAGTTGCAGTGTAAACGGTATTCAAAAACTCAATCTTGTTGCAAATAAGAGACTTTACCAATTGAACTAACTAATCCCCGCTCTAATTAGCTTGGAAGCTAATTTTATTGGGAAGATGGCAAATGGCAGATATTTAAAGGCTAGAAATTTTATTTCTCTCCAATTTGAAATCCAATTTGGGAAGAAAACCCCTTTCCACCCTATTTTCTTTCCTGTCCCTTTTCACTCCAACCAAACACAATTCAACAAAAACCCATGTCTAAGCCAAGAATTTTGACAAAAGAGAAAATAGCAACTATGAATCTCTAAAAACCATGATTAAGCAAAATTACCATCAACAATATAAACATAAATAAATTCTCTCTAATTTCATTAGCATCTAAGCAAATTACCAATCACCAAAATAAACATAAAACACAGTTATAACTCTCCCTCTCTCTCCTATGTTCTTATCTTGCCTTCTTCTTTTTTTTATGTTCTCTATGTTACCATTTTGTGTGTCAAAGCGAATTTTCAGTCAAATCAATCTTCATCAACGCCCTCGAAAGCCCAGGCGTTTTCTTCGCGCATCCGCGCCTCTTCCTCCGGCGTGTAATCGCCCTCAATCGCGAAGAACTTCCTCACGTACTCCACGCTCTTGTTCTGAATCCTCACCGCCACGCTCCGGCAAAGGAAATCCAGCAGTTCCTTGATGTTCAGGTAATTCGCAGCCAGTATCAGCTCCTTCACGTCCTCGTTGCTCTCGTCTTTCAAGAACTCCGCCTCGAACTCCTTTCTCTCTTCCTTCGCCGCCTTCTCCGCCTCCGAATCTCCCTCTCCCACCGCCTCAGCCGGCGCCGGCGCCGGCATCTTCGACCGGATCTCGAGGCTCCTCCGGCAGTAGGTGATGACGCGGGAGAGAGCCGAGCCGGTCACGTTGGGAAGCGGCATCGGCGTGGTCGCCGAGATGGCGTCGTCTTCGAAGAACGATTTCACCGTGGCGAACTCCATGGCAACCGCTTCCTCCACCTCGAATATCTCCCCGTCTGCGGTCTTCAGCGTGATCGTCCTCGCAGCGGCTCCTGGAGTAGCTTCGATAGGGTTAGGGTTAGGGTTTTGGTGTTCGCCGTTCGCCATTGTTGGTTGCTGATGTGTATAGTTGAGTAGTGAGAGAGAGAGAGAGAGTACAAACGAGAGATACGAGTGAAAAATATTTATAGGAGGCGATTTGCGTTTGCTTCGCGAAGAAGTTATTTACTTCAATTCAATAATTTAATTTAAGCATAAATGCATTTTTAGTCTTTATATTTTAACGTTTTTTTATTTTAGTCTCTATATTTTATTTTTTTTACTTTTTGTTCCTAAAATCAATTTACGCTTTCCGTTTTAGTCCTTGAAACACTGTTCTGTCACCAAATTAACGGAAAGACTAATGGATTAATAAAATATTATTAAAAAAATTATTTAACATTTTTTATATGCCAAAATTTAAAAAAAAAATAATTACTCAATTTTAATTTAGAACAAAAAACAAAAAAAAAATTATTTTCTTTCAAACAAAAATTTTACTTTTTTTTAATTAAAATGAATTTTTTTTTTTATTCCAATCTTCTTCTTTTTTTCTTTTGTTCAGAAGAACATTTAACTTTTAAACCCTTTTCTCTCTCTATTCTCAAACTCTCTTTCTCCTCACCCCGATCTGATTCAAACTCTGACTGACCCAAACTCTCTCTGATCTCTTTCAAGACTCGGTGATGAGGTCGTCGCCGTCAAACTCGTTCAAGACTCAATGATGAGGTCACCATTGCCATAGAAGAAAGAAACCCCAGAAGGTCTGAGTTGCCGTCGCCGTTTCCGTTGCCATCGACCCATCGAACCCATCAAGAAGGTCCGTTGATTAGGTGTATGAAACCCTAGAAAGAAAACCCATAGTTTATTTCTGTGTAATTATGGCTCCGTTGTACAAAACCTAGTCACCAATTCGGAATTGGAGCCCGATATTGACCAGCGGTGAGCAGATCAAGAGGCTGATCTTCGAGGTTTTGATCATGGAGGCCGTGGGGTCTTGATGGCGTGAAAACAATGGGAAAAATTTTGAGGCTTGCATGTGGGTGTTGTGAACATGGATCGGTGGTTGGGTCTGCTGATGATTTTGGCTTGGGTTGTGATTTGGGTTTCGTTTGTGTTTAATCTCTATTTGTGATCTAGGTTTGTGTTTGTGTTTGGTCTCTGTTTCTTTTCTTTTTTTTGTTTGTGTTGTTGTGATCTAGGTTTGAGTTTTTGGTTGCTGGATTTGTGTTCTCGGTTGCTGGGTTTGATCTGGGAAGAACACGAAGAACTTTAGGTTTGTGTTTGTGTTTGGTCTCTGTTTCTTTTCTTTTTTTTCGTTTGTGTTGTTGTGATCTAGGTTTGAGTTTTTGGTTGCTAGATTTGTGTTCTTGGTTGCTGGGTTTGATCTGGGTTTAAGTAATAATGTTCTTTTGCTGGGTTGCTATTCTTTTGCTTTGCTAGGTTGTTATTCTTTTGCTTGGGTTTGATTCGGTGGTGATTTTCTAGAAAAAAAAAAAAAAAAAAAAAAAAAAAAAAAAGATTGGAATTAAAAAAATTCATTTTAATTAAAAGAAAGTAAAATTTTTGTTTGAAAGAAAATAATTTTTGTTTTTGTTTTTTGTTCTAAATTAAAATTGAGTAATTAATTTTTTTTAATTTTGGCATATAAAAAATGTTAAATAATTTTTTTAATAATATTTTATTAATCCGTCAGTCTTTCCGTTAATTTGGTGATAGAACAGTGTTTCAAGGACTAAAACGGAAAAATGTCAAAATGTAGGGACTAAAAGTGCATTTACGCCTTTAATTTACGAAATTGTATTTTCTACTATTTCTTTTTAAGATTATTTAAATAAAATAAAATATTTTGGTATTGACTTTTTAAAAAAATATATATATAAAATTAGAATTTCAATCCATCGGGTCTATAAGTCTATTATATAATAATGGCTTAATATTATTATCTTTTTTTTTTAATGTAAGTGGGTTTGAATTTTGAGTTTCTTAGTTGACGATAAGATATTTTATTTGTTGAGTTAATTAAAATCTATAATATTTATTATAATTTAGATTTATAGTGAAATGATTTTTTTTTTTTTTACAAATTTTATAAATAAACAAAATAATTTGATATTAATTTTTTTTAAATAATAAAAATAGAATTTTAATCTATCACGTTTGTAATATAATAAATGTTCATTATCATTAGCTTTTTTTTTTTTTTTTTTTTAAGTTTGGTTTGAATCTTGAATTTTTTATTTGACGGTAAGATATTACTAGTTGAGCTAATTAAAATTCACGATATTCACTAAAATTTTGCTTTATAATGAAATGAATTTTGCTTATTATCTTGGTTTTTTTTTTTTTAGTTTAAACAAAATTAGTTTTCCTAAAATAAGTTCATTTTTAGTTTTTTGTCTCACTATTAACATTTATTTTAATGGTTAGGATTGAATTTTAATATTATTATCTTTTTTTAATGTAAGTTGGGTTTGAATTCTGAGTTTCTAAATCAATAATAAAATATTTGACTTGTTGAACTCATTAAAATCCATAATATTCACTAAAATTTAGATTTATAGTGAAATGAATTTTTCTTTACAAATTATATAAATAAATAAAATAATTTGATATTGACTTTTTAAAAAATAAAAATAAAAATAGAATTTCAATCTATCACATCTATAATATAATAATCATTCATTATCATCAGCGTTTTTTTTTTTTTTTTTTTTTTTTTTAAGTTTGGTTTGAATTCCGAATTTCTTATTTGACGATAAGATATTACTAACTGGTCTAATTTTGATTTATAGTGAAATGAATTTTGCTTATTATCTTGGTTTTTGTTTTTTTTTTTTTAGTTTAATAAAATTAGTTTTCCTAAAATAAGTTCATTTTTAGTTTTTTGTCTCACCATTAACATTTATTTTAATGGTTAGGATAGAATTTTAATTTATCGCATCCACTCCGTCTTGATTGCTCTTATCTTCAAGTTAGGATACTAATCAATTTAGGTTTAAACTCCAAATCTTTTATTCAACAATAAGATATTTTCCCGATTGAGTTAATTAGAACATTAAAGCTACCAAAAGTTATATCTTTCGTGTCATATTTAGTAAATAAATTATCTTAAAATTATTGGATATCAAACGGATACTAAATTATTAAATTGAGAAACTTGCCAATTTTAATTTTTTTTTATAAAGTACAACTTGACATTTTCACATATTCAATCTATGCAACTTACCTAATAAGAAAAAGGGTTTCTTACAAGTAATATAAACTATATAAATGGATTTTTTTTTTTTTGAATGGTTGTGATTAAAGTATAACTTTGACAAATCTATGCAACTTATTAATAAATCATGTGATTAGTACTATATATGAATGGTTGTTTGAATCACTGCACAATGAGTTTAACAAAACTTTCCTCTAAATCAATTTAAAAGTAAACTATTGTCCAAGACAAACGACATGCTTTTCAATTTTGATCTCTTAGCTTCATTTAACTATTTATGGTTTTGATCTCTTAGTTTCATTTAACTATTTATGGTCTTTTTGGTATAGATATTGACCCTAAAAACACACTTAAAAAAAAAAAAAAAAAAAGGTTATTTTTTAACATTTGATATCTAAGGTTAAGGTAATGTGCCATGAGGGTCTAGCAACCCATGTTTTTATAAGATGTGTTTTTATAACAATGCTTTAGATAAATATGCTTATGCTTATATTTCAAAGGAATTATGCATGTTTTATGTCAAGTTATACAAATTCTATGTAATGAGGTTTGAAAGGAAAATCATGTGGATATGCAAGATGTTCTAAACCCTCTTTTGAAAGTAAAGAATTTTTAAGAAATGAGAATTACTTTAAAAAAGTGTTTTCTTGTAAACTTCTCAGGATTTCACTTATAAAAGTTATAAATTCAAGAAAAGGAAAATTATAACTAAAAATTTTAACTTTTCCTTAATTTTTGCAAAAATCACCATTTAAAAATGATATACCAAAAGACACAATATTTTTTACAATTTTTTAAATAATCTGTTGTAATTGACCCATAACAAAAAAAAAAAAAAAATAGTTTAATAGTGATACTTTACCCAACAAATAGGCCAACGTTTGGTATAATATGGATAACTTCAAAGATTCTTTGAAAACTTTGGGTGAATGAGTCCAAAAGCCCTTAAAGACATACTAGAAAAAGGTTTGGTTCGATTCCTTGTACTATTTAATACTAGATGATTAATATATATTGATTTTTTTTTTATTCAGTGTATAAGTATACAAATATCTTCATGATTTGTTTGTTTATCCCAAAACAAAAAAAAACAAAAAAAAACAAACAAAAACAAAAAAGAGAACTTATACTGTCAGCTTAGAAGGGAAAATCACCTTAAGCTCTCCTTAATAAAAAAATAAATATAGACAATATATTTCATTTTTTGGTCATAATCAAAATTGAGCTAATGTTCTATAGAGAACAATGTAATATATTGACATTTTCAAAATGGGGGCTCATATATAAAACTCTCATCTATTACTCATCCGAATAAGTTGTCACTCACTGATTTAGTAGAAATACAAAGGTGAAACTACAATTTTCAACCTATTTAGTAGATTTATCTCTTTTTCTCTTTTTACTCCTTTTCTTCAACAATCCTTTCTCTGCTAGAGTTTTCAATTTTTGTTTCTTGCGTTCTTTTTCTTTCTCGTCAAAGCCGTCATCCATCATCTTCATCACTGCCACGCGTTTGGCCTTGTAAACCTGCATATTAAAGTAGAACATACTTAAGCAGGCAGGAATGAGATCTCCACTTAGTTTGATTTTTGACAAACAAATATAACGTCTCATACAATTTTTTTTTTTTTTTCTTTTGAAGAAGGGAGAATTCAAACATGATTATTCTTATAAATAAATGCTAAAAAGCTCTTGGCCAAGCAAAAGAGAAAAACTAATAGGCCATAACAGCTTTAGACATGTTGACATACTTAATACATACCACTAATCTGAAATGATGAGAAAAGCTAAAAATAATAGCATCTTGATAAAATCATTATAAGAATAAGCATCTATTTCATCACAGCCTAAACGAAAACATAAGTTTTCTCCAAAAGACATTTTGTTGAAGCATTATGACAATTTTGGGCCTAAGGTTTCATAATAATTCAGCATTGAAAAGGTTTTCATTTCAGGATTTGATTCAGACATGTTGGTACACATTGATAGATTCTGGGGATGTGTAAGAGTAAGGGAAAAGTAAGGCATACCTTCTTACCATTCAAAATAAAGGATAAGCTAGATTAATATAAAAGTTGTGTACCACATTACTAGTGTCTAATTATCTTAAAGATTACTTGCACTTGACAGAAATCCTGGTAATTATATGGAATCCAATATCAATGAGATTTTTGAAAACTGAAAGTTACAAAATATTAAAAGAAAAGGTACAGGTAAGGCCTAAATATTCCAATAAAAGGGCTAATATTGATTTTTTTTTTTTTTTTTTTAAAAGAAGAAGAAGAAGAAGAAGAATAAAGCCTGCTTTTATACTTTACAAGACCAGTAATGCATGCTGCCCCATGCTAAACCCAGCTTTTTAGTCTTTAACCCTTCCCATGCACTTCTAACAGTGAATGAACCTAGGGTGATCAATCCATTGTACTTCACTTATGAAAAGAATTATAAATACTTATTTTTATAAGTTTCCTTCCAAATAAGTCATAAATCATCCCAAAAAAATTCTTATATTATATTTATCCTTTTCTTATTTCCAAATTAAAAGTAACAGGACCAAGTTCCAAATGTCTAAAGTTCTGTTACCTAAGATGCAACTGAAAATTCTTATATAAATATAAGAATATTCAATTGCATCTTAGGAAACTCAGAGCTCGGGACATTAAAGTATTGAACTAATATGGGACAAGGTTGGTCTTATCCATTCAAAAAAAAAAAAACTGTTATTTATATTTTTTCCATAGCTACCTCACCGCCTTGGAACCCTACTTTTCAACCATACATCTATAGGTATTTAACCTTGGTCCTTGAGGATGACAAAACTATTAATTTGGATGCATGTGGGACACTGAGCATGCATAATCATCAAGCAAGTTTATAGATAGTTATATGACAATTAAAAAGTTAGAAAATGAACATCAATGCTTTCAAATGAATTTGAATGGTTATATAAATCAAATGAAATTATTTATTACATCCATCATCTATCTATTTGTAACTGAAATGGATGAAAACTGGAAAGTTCTGATTAGCATAAATTGGAAGAACTACAATTTCTCAGATATTAAAAACTCTTCCTCAGTGCAAAGCTTATTGCCAACGAGACTTCTTTTTGGAGTAGCGTAAGAGAAAAATTCATCATATAAAAGTCACTTATAAAAAGCTCTTGGTTTGGCTTGGCTGTTTTCGCTTGGGCATTTTTTTGCTTATGTACATATTTTTAAAGCCTCACTTTTTTTCTAGGAAGTAGAACAATTATATTTTTGCCTAGCTTATTATTTAAGCAAAATAAGCCAATTAAAAAAAGCTATACCAAACCAATTAGAAAGAGTAGCAATGAATTTTTAATGTGACAATCCGGCTACAAATCTAGTAAAATCACCAAAATCATTCTGAGAGATCTTACCTTTGTAATATCAGAAAGCACCTCATTCTCTTTACATTCAAATGCTTCCAACTGTTTTCCAATATCAGCTTCTATTTCATGAATGAGAGCAACATCATTCTGCATACAACAAACATTAGAAGTAAAGAAAACAATTTAGAACTGGTCTCATATACCCATGAGGGTCTTCACTAGCTAAGATATATAGTATGCAAATTCTCAGCAAAAATCTGTAAGTTGATTATTCTTGGGACAGTTGTCCTGCAACAATACTCAGACAAGAGTTGAAAGCTATAAAGACAAGGAATATGGAAATGCAATAGACTCTATGGCATTGAATCTAAGGAAGATCTTGTGCATCTTCATTGCGCAATGGTGAGTGAGAGACCTTGTTTTAAGAAGTACTAGAAATCCAGAAAATTTCAACTCTATTTATTTTAAATAGAGAAAATACTGGTGTGATCTATCTAGCTACCTAGAAAATTGATGAGAATGTTTCATGGAGTATTGTATACACTGGATAAACTTCCCATTGAAGCTGGAGTTCTCCGTGAAAAGATATAACAAGATGCATGAAGTTCGGAGAAATTGAATCACATTTTTTCTTAGTTGCCACTTAAAATATGGTTGCTAATCTACTGAAAAAAAAAAAAAAAAAAACTGGATTATTCCTACCATGTGACATAGGACAAATTGGGGAATTTGTCTACATGTGCTTGTGGAGGGTTTAGGGTTAGGAGAACTTGTGGGTCTAGGGTTCAGAATTGTTGAAGAAAGGGTTGTGAGGTTGTGTTAGAAATTAAAAGATGGTTTGATGAATTTTTTATGGCTATCTAGTAGAAGAATTATGTGGGATTTTAGGGTGTTGATAGGAAAAAGAAAGGTGTTGTAAGAAAGAAGCAAAGAGAGAATTTTATGGCATCGAGGGGCTATATGCACAATACTTGTGAACAATCATTACCACAAGAAAGAGAAGAAGAAGAAGAAAAGAGAGAAGAGAGCGGGAGAAAAGAAACACGCGAAGGCCAACATGCCTTAATGCTCAAAACACTCAATATTATCATTAATCAACTCCCACTTATTTGAATACAATAACACATTTACATAGACCGTAACCTTGTCTTCTCCTAATAGAACTATGACCCATACTTAGACTATTAAACCAAACCCTAATTGAATTGAACCAATTCCACAAACAGAGAAAAAAATAAAAACCATGAACTAAAAAATAAAACTACTTATTAATAAAAATAAAACCCAAGGCCCATTTCTATTGTAGAATTACTAAAATACCATTGACTCTAGAATAACCAAATAAAATATAAAACCATAGGTAACTAGTATGGACACTTATTCTTGGGCCTTGCCTTAACCTAGACTTCCAAAGAGGATATTGCTTCTTTAACCATGCTATGGATGTGACATCACTATGTGTGGCTTCTAATGTACAAAAAGCTTATGTTAAGAACTTAAGATAAATGTCAATGATGAGAAGTTAAAGTGTCCGTTTGGCAAAGATTATATTTGCCAATTTATTTTATTATTTAACTTATTTTTGTTACTATTCATGGGTCTTACTGCACTTTTTGGTACTATTCATGAGTTTACTGTACTATTTCAGCTAACTTTTACTTTTATTTACAGTACTTTCAGCAAAA
Organism: Quercus lobata; assembly: GCF_001633185.2. NCBI lineage: Eukaryota > Viridiplantae > Streptophyta > Magnoliopsida > Fagales > Fagaceae > Quercus > Quercus lobata. The sequence continues at coordinate 87,262,108 of NC_044907.1, read as the reverse complement.
AATTTTCAGTTTCAGCAAAATAAACGGATCCCAAATGGGCCCTAATAATAAAATCATCCTTAATCCTTAAAAGCAAAAGGGACAGAAGCTGAAGGTGTCACATTCATTTTTTTTTTTTTCCCTTTTTCCTTTTTTTTAAAAAAAAAAGATTGTCTATATAGGATTTTTTTTCATTGTAGATAAAAAATTATAGTAAGCATATCCCAAAGTAAAGCACCCCTAAACCGCACCCAGCAAATAGTCAAGGAGAATTGTTGAGGAATTTGTCTTTAAATAGTATCTATACATTCTCTTGAAATCTGTTAGACAGGAATGGAGATGCAGAACCTAAGATAAATGATGAGAAGTTAGAGTTTAAGTGTCTGTTTGACAAAGATTATATTTGCCAATTTATTTTACTATTTAACTTATTTTTGTTACTATTCATGGGTCTTACTGCACTTTTTGGTATTATTCATGAGTTTACTGTACTATTTCAGCTAACTTTTACTTTTATTTACAGTATTTTCAGCAAAAAATTTTCAATTTCAACAAAATAAATGGATCCCAAACGGACCCTAACAAAAAAATCATCCTTAATCCTTAAAAGCAGGAGGGACAGAAGCTGAAGGTATCACATTCAAAATTTTTTTTTTTTCCCCTTTTTCCTTTTAAAAAAAAAAAAAAAGTTTGTCTATATAGGATTTTTTTTCATTGTAGATAAAAAATTATAGTAAGCATATCCCAAAGTAAAGCACCCCTAAACCGCACCCAGCAAATAGTCAAGGAGAATTGTTGAGGAATTTGTCTTTAAATAGTATCTATACATTCTCTTGAAATCTGTTAGACAGGGATGGAGATGCAGAACCTAGCATCCACCATTGTTTATATAAGACCTTTTTTTCAATAAATATATTTATAAAGAAGTGCTAGAGGGCTCAACCCACATACACAAGGGGTATGCAAAACGATGCACCCTGACAAAAGAGGATTTTGGGTCTTACTGCTACTGTATGTGTGTGTGTGTGGGCATGTGTGTAGCACAAAAGCACTGCAAGTGGCATTTGTGGTAAGACAAACAAGAAAGCATCCCAAATTCATAATGACACATAGGAGTTTAGCCATTCATAGAAAGAAATCACTCGTGACATAATTGTTAGCATTAAAATCTTTACCAAAGATACTTTCAGCTTTGATGCATGATCAAATGATGCTCTGAGAAACATAAAGAGTTCTATATAGATCTCTATATCATTTCCAGCAATATTTTCACTACTTACCTCGGTAACAAAGCTCACAGCCAGCCCTCCTCTGCCTGCTCTTGCCGTACGCCCCACACGATGGGTATAATCTCTAGTGTACCTGCAGTGGGCTGGCAGTTAAATCCCAACATACAGATGTCTTATAGGGAAATTGACAATAACTAAAATTAGTCAAGAGATGTAACCTAGGAATATCGTAATTTACAACAAGATCAACTGTAGGAATATCCAAACCACGGCTGGCAACATCAGTTGCGAGCAATACAGGAACTTGTCCAGATTTGAATCGATGTAGAGCAGCAAGCCTTAGAGACTGAGATTTAAAAGAATGTAATGCTGCTACTTCCTGATCAAGCTCTTCCAGTAATAAACTCAAAAGGTGACAGCTCCTGCATCCACAATGTTTTTTTTTTTGATAAGTCATACAAGTATTGCTCATACTGTGGATGAGAAATCAATGCACATTTTTATATTATAAACTTTCTTCACTGAAATGAACAACTAAGATAATGCTTAATTTTTTTATGAGTTTTACTAAAGATAAAAAGACTTCATATTCACAATGATGAACACCAAATACAAAGATAATGCTTGAAATATCCAACTCATTACATCATTTTTTTTTAATATTAAGATAATGCTTAATTTTTTAATAAGTAATGAGTTTTATTAATGATAAAAAATACTTTTTGTTCACAATTATGAACACCAAATACTAAGATAATGGTTGAAATATCTAAATCATTACATCATTTTTTTTTAATAAGTAGACCAAATGTTAAAACTCATTACATCATCTAGAAAAATACTAAGATAATGCTATGTGGAAATGAAGATGCTATTGATTATGATCTAAGGAAGAAAAAACAAATGATAAAGCCAAAAAGCCGAAGGGAAACATCTACAGCCATTGGGTGACATGACTCAGACTTTAAGTTCCCAAAGGCACAAGGGGAAACGACATTACTCTTTTTTTTTTTTTTTAATAAGTAAATAGAAAATGACATTACTCATGAGACTCCAATATTTAGAGAGAGGAATTACATCATGGCTATATCAGTTGACTTTTATTATAGCCCTGAAACTTTGATAATGAAAACTATATTGGAACACCTCACCCCAATAAAATAAAAAAACTAGAATGTAACCATGAACAACTTTGCATCATGACAAAAGATTTAAGGTTGTAATTCATATCATACTCTGACATAAGAAGGTTTGGTTACGATATTTTGAATAATTTCATTGTTGAGAACAGGTAAGAAATTTATGATCACACTCAAATGAGGATACAATTTGGGAGAAAAGAAGTGAAAAAATAGAAACCACAACTGAAAAATTAGCTAAAATTGTTCAGAGCTGAATCAGAATTAGCCAATCCTATATTATCCAAAAAAAAAGAATTAGCCAATCCTAAATTGTATATACCAATGACAGACTTCTTATTTTGGCACAATGTTTTTGCAATCAAACTTGACCTAACTGGAAGTTCAAGCAATAGTTGACTGGCCAACACACATATCTAAAACGGCAGGCAAGAAATTAGTGCTAGCTGAGAAAATATAATACAGCTAGCTATTAATGGACGAGGTGGGCCAAAGCAAACCAGGATGACTAGAAAACACACATCTATGTCCCACCTAATTTTATTTAAGTCTTTCAAAATGAAAACAGGTATGTATCAAGTTGTATGTTAAAGGATCATATTTCATCATTCAACAAGCCATCAAACTAAATGTCAAATAGGAAAATTGTTGCTAAATATCTCTAGCTACATGCTATAGGCCAAACTTACAAGCTACAGGAGGCCCCGATTTTTCCTCTTTTTCTAATTCATTTTTTCCCCCTTTCTTTTTTTCTTCTTTTATTTTGTTTCCCTCAGGGAAGTTGGGTATTGGGTAATGAGGCCCTATCTTAGTCTTGGCAGACATTGGGCTATTCCCAAATTATAAAGCACCAAAATCCCTCAGGATATGAAAGCATTTAATCATTTACATTAAGATCAAGGATTCAAGGTTCAACGCCAAACATTATTTCAATAAAAAGTAGCCAATTAGCTTATGTATAGGAGCATTCCCACCAAGCTCAATACAGATTTAGCCAAATCTGGTCTGAAAATCCTACTTTTACAATTTCAGCAAACTTAAATTCACATAGACCTGCATCAAGCTTAATATTTATTTGTCTATTTATATAAATATTATTTCTTCTCTCTCCAATCTTTTTTTTTTTTTGATAAGTAGAAGTAAATGGTAATATTGTTTCTCTCTCCAATCTCTTCCACTCTTTCACAATTTTCAGTCAAAATCTTCCCCAATCTTCACGCCCTAATTAAAACGCACACAGCCAACAACAACAACAACAACAAGATGATTAGAATCCCCAATTCAGCCACCCATAGTCACTCAAGCACTCATACACACAAAACCAATTATTGAGAAATTAAATGAAAAATAAAGCAAAATCCTCCAAAGGAGATCAAGAAGCGGAGGCGAGCATCTGATCCAACCTCAACACCGCATTTGATGATCAAGTGCCAGCTGTTGAAGCCCTCAAATTGAAACTTGAGAAGATCGATGGGTGAGTGGGGCTTGGACCCAGCAAAGAGGTTCTTGTTCTCCACCATAGGGATCGAGACAATGAGTAGGAGAGAGAGAGATAGAGAGAGTGAGAATTTTCAGATGTGCACACACACGCACACAGAAAACAAATATTAAGTCATTTGTGGTGGTCTGCTTTTTTTTTTTCTTTTTTTTTTTTAATGGGTATTGAGTTACTGTTCAATAATGACATTTTGTCTAAAGGCTGTTGATGCAAACCAGTTTTAAGTTAGTTTAGCTATATTTGTTGTAAAAATTTGGTTTGTTGAGCCTAATGCTAATGCTCTAACAGAGTAATGGTTTTACTCATTCCTCCAATCAAATAAGAGCAGGAGCAGATTTTAAGATGGATTTAGTGCAGAAAGCACAAACACAAAGCATTGTTGATTTAGCTATTGTTGTTGATATCTTATGAAAAGGTGCTCCATTTGTATAGCAAGTGGAAATGGTTCAACCAACAAACTAAATTTGCATGAGAAAGCTTGGTCCTAAGAATCCAAATCATATAGAAGCCTATATATATGGTACATAATTCAACTCACTATCAGTGGTATCAATACAACAGGTTGGTGACTTCAAACTTCAAAGCTTGAAGTTTTAAACAACAAAGGCAAACCAGCAACTAACATCCCAACTCTAGTTCTCACTTGAATGCATACTCAAAAGTCTTATTGATTTGGACCATATATGTGCAGATTATTTCATAAACACACTCATATTAAAAAAAAATGGCAAATTATACTTATCAAACAAATAATAAAAAAATGTAAATTACACTCTCTTTTTTTCCTATTGTTGAGGCAGAAAGCAAGTCTGGAGCAAGGATATATAATAAGTACTTTCATTGCATATGCATATATTGCTATTGAAAGGTTCACAACAACCAAATGTTTATTGTGATTATATGTGCAAGTGCAATTGGGAAAGACAATAAACTACAAAAAACATCAGAAAACAGTTTCAAAAATTCAGACTGTATTGTTCAAGGAAATAGTACCTGCAGGTGGAGACAAATATGATGGCGGACCGAACACCCATATCTTCTATTTTAGACAAAATGTGCATTAGATAAACATCCTTCACATTGTTAGGAATAAAAATATACTGCTGTTTTAGAGTGGCAACTGTCTTAAAGCCTTCGTATGCCTCGTAGAAGTATGCCTTATTTGCAGAAAGCTCAAGAAGTGCTTCCAGTTCACTTGTCATTGTTGCAGAAAATAATAGAGTTTGCCGATTTTTTGGCAAACACTTAAAGACCACCCTCAATTCCTCTTCAAATCCAACATCTAGAACTCTATCTGCTTCATCCAAAACTAAGAACTAAACAAAACAAAAGGAACATATAAATAAGTACTTCGATTAAAAAAACAAAGAATCACTAAATGTTTCACCTTAAGTGTAAATTTAGAATTGATGATGTGCAAAACTCAGTTGCAAGCAAATCAATCTCAGAGAAAAAGACAATGAGGCTGCATAATCAACTCCAATGGAGTTTGCTGACCCCATTCTAGTGCAAGTTGACACTTGACAAGCACAACATGGCAATAATGATGATGATAATTAATTTGTGGATTATGGTTTAAAAACATGGTGAACATGCTTCTGAAAAATTCTTAAAAGTGTTGATCAATGAACTTAAAATATTGAAAAATGAAAGGATAGATTAATTAAAAATAGTCACTCCAAGAAAGTTCTATAGGTTGCACCACATTACATATTAAAGCATCTAAAATCAATTAATTTGGCTGACAACAATTATTTGAAACAAGATCCATCACTGTTGAGTTGGATTAACAAAACCAAAACAAAACAAAAAGGTTAGATTATAAAAAAAATAAAAAATAAAAATAAAAATGATTACCCTAGCATTGGAGAACAAGGGAGGAATATCAGGATTTTCTTCCAGCAAGACCTTGATCCTCCCTGGAGTTGCAATCACCAAATGTGGCCTTGTCATCAAAGTCTTTGCCTGGTTCAGCATGTCCATTCCTCCAACAACCACAGTACACCGCAAATGCAAGCATGACCCAAGCGCCCTAAACTGCTCAGCCAACTGGTATGCAAGCTCCCTTGTTGGTGTCACCACCAACCCAAAGATGCCAAAGGGATCTTCAGCGAGGCGGTGCAGGATAGGCAATGCAAATGCAGCAGTCTTGCCACTGCCAGTCTGTGCAAGACCGAGTACATCACGGCCTGCAAGGATTTTTGGTATGCAGTGGGTTTGCACCGGTGTGGGTTTGTGCATTCCGAGCTCTTTGCAGGTCTGCACTGCCCACTCAGCGAGGCCAAGGTTGGCAAATGTGGCGGTGGTGGTAGTATCATGGTCAATGTTTGTTGATTTTTCAATATGTGGGGTGTTTGCCCCAATGTTTTGGGCGGTGGTGCTGGTGCTGGTTGTGGCAGTTGGTTTAGAGCGTTTGGTGGGTTTCGAAAATAGGGGGAAATCCTTGTCAACTAAAGCATCTTGATCCATTCTGTTTACAAGAAGTGAAAGGTCAACAGTTTGGGACCAGAAAATTACATTCACATGAAACTATCCTTTACAAACTTCTCCAAAAGAATTAATTGGAGTTCTTTCAACTGTGTGAGGTTAAGCAGCTACCAGAAAAAAAAAAATCAAGGATTCACTTCTACAGTTTAAGTTAACGGCCCCACCAAAATCTAGTTATCGTTTTACTCCCAAAGACAGTTTGCTCTGTCCTCCTGCCAGATCAGCATGAAAATAAAAGTCAGGGAAAAAGATGGAAGCTCCAATGTCCAACCAGTTTCAGCACAAGCCAAACATATCGTTGGGCACACAAATAAACGAAAAATTATCTAATATAATAATTACACCCAGGACACACGATTGTTTAGAGATTGGGCCATGCTAGTTTTATGAACCAGTACTAGGTGGAATTCAGTGCCATTTTAATTAGAACCATAAATTACGCATACAACTAATAGCAGCAGCATTTTCAATGTATTTCAGGAAAAAAAAAAAAAAAAAAAAAAAAAAAAAAAACTAAGACCTACGCATTGCTAAAATGAATCCAAAAAGTTCAAAAAATGACCTAAGATTTCATCTACCATCACTTTAATTACAACCATAAATTATGCATACAACTAATAGCAGCAGCATTTTCAATGTATTTCAGAAAAAAAAAAAACTAAGAACTACCCATTGCTAGAATTAATCCAAAAAGTTCAAAAAATGGCCAAAAATTTTGGTAAATCCTATTAAACATTGGTTCTAAACAAAATCATTGACCAAAAAACAAACAGATAAACTACAAATCCGGTCTCAGAGATTAACCACAAAACAAAACAAATAAATCCACTCAAAACCCTAAAAATTTTACCTTTCTCTCCAGTCTCTGCTCTCCGCCTCTCTCTAGTCTCCAGTCTCCACTGTTCAGTCTGTTCTCATCTCAGCCTCTCTCTGATTCTCTGCTCTCCGCCTCTCTCAAGTCTCACCTGCTCACCTCACCGTATCAGGTTCTGAGGTTCAGGAATCAGGTATAAAATTATAAATATTTGGGCTTTTATTTGTTTAGAACTTATATAAGATAACTTTGTTTATTTGGGCCCTCCCTGTCCCTGGCTGGTTTTGTAACTTTGTTTATCACTTATCAGTTTATCATTATGGCTGCCTAGATCCTCCCTGGACTGGGCGTTAAGTTTGGGCCTTCAAGTTTTTTTTTTTTTTTTTTAAAGCCTGCATTTTTTTTTTTTTGGCTATAGTTAGGATTTGTTTTGTTTTGTTTTTTTTTTTTTTTTTTTTTTTTGATGGGTGGGTCTTATTAATAAGTCTTGTGTTAGTGTTATGGCTGTGCTTAAATTTTTGTTTTGCTTGTGCTTAATTTTTTTTTAAATTTATGCAGGTTAAGATTGCTAAAAATTTGTTATTGTTCAGTGAAATTACAACAATACTTTTTATATAAATCAGGTTCTATTTCTCATTTGCTCTACATTTGAAAGTTATTTTTTATTTTAATCTTTATAAATATATTGTTTTATCATAAATGTCTACTAGAAAATATGCATATGGATATGAAAAACTTAAAAGAAGAAAAAAAAAAAATTAATTGAGTCTCAAAAAGGATCAATGGATAAATTTGTTATTAATAATAAATAAAATATAACACAAAATTTAGATGAAAATATCACAAATGAGCAAGAAATTCACCAAAATAATTTAGAAGAAAATGATGTTCAATTTTGTAATACAACAAATCTTGATAATGAACTTCAAAATAATTTAGAAGAAAATGAAAATAATGATGAAAAATATAATATACCACAAGCAAGAATGATAGACTGAAAGCAAAGCAAAAAAATGGTATTTTTCAGAAAAGTGTTTTCAGAAAATAGAAAGGGTAAGCAAAATATAAAAATTATTTACTTCATAATCTCAAATAAATAAATAAATAACCAAAAATCACACACCATAATCCAGTGAAGCCTCGTGAGCCACAATTTCACCTAAGAGGATCGTCTGAGTTGAGAGGAAGAGATTTTCATAGTCTTTGGCTCGGCAGCACAATCTTCGATTTCCTTTCTTGACGTGGCTTTCGTTCACTCTTCTCCTGTCAGCCTTGACGACGTATAAAAAGAAATAAAAGGAAGAAGAACAAAGCACTGCGTAAAAAAAAAAAAAAATGGTGAGAGAAGAAAGACAGACTGAGATCAGTTGCACTGTCGGAAGTATTTTTTTACATTTTTTTTTTTTTTACTTTTTAACTCTCGTTTAATATATTTTATTTAATTATTGAGATTGAAAGTTGTTTTTTCAACTTTTAATCTCAGCCATTAATTACAATTGCATCAGGGTATTGCACCTGAATCTGAAAAAGACAAAGAGACCTACACATACACATACACATACATAAGCACACATACACATACACATACACTTACACAAGCACACATACATACACATACATAAACACACACATACACATACACATACAAGTACACATACATAAGCACACATACACATACACATACACTTACACAAGCACACATACATAAACATACACATACACATACACATACACATACAAATACACATAAATATACATACACATACACATAAATATACATATACATAAATATAAACACACATACACATAAACACGTATAAACTCACATACACATAAACACGTATAAACTCACATAAACGTAAACATACATACACATAAACTTAAATATAAATATAAACACACATAAAGGCTCAATTTAGCACGCCAAAATCATATATAAACATGCATAAACATAAATGAACATAAACATAAACACACATGCACATACACATAAACATAAATATACACACACACACATAAACATACACATACACCTACACACTCATACACATACACATACACATACACATACACATACACAAATATACGTAAATATAAGCACGCATAAACACATACACATACACATACATAAGCACACATACATAAACATACACATACACATACACATACACATACAAATACACATAAACATACATACACATACATATAAATATATATATATATATACATAAATATAAACACACATACACATAAACACATATAAACTCACATAAACGTAAACATACAAATACATAAACTTAAATATAAACATAAACACATATAAAGGCTCAATTTAGCACACTAAAGTAACTAATGAAATTGTTTGAGGATTGGTGCTAGTTTGCAATTTTTTCTAGTCTATATGAGGGTTTAATTTTTCTCAGTCTGTATGTGTGTTTATGTCTATGTATGTTTATATTTATGTTTGTTTGTTTTTGTTTATATTTATTTATGCGTATTTATGTGTATGTGTGTTTATGTTTGTTTGTTTTTATGTATGTTTGTTTGTGTTTGTGTTCATGTATGTTTATGTGTATGTGCCCGTTTGTTTCCATGTTTTGAGCCCAAAAAGGGTTTTTTGAAAAAAGTCAGGCCTAAAATTGCGTTTGGTTAATCCCAAAAACGCGGACTAAACGCGAAAAATTTATGGACCTCTGAGGGCCCATAAATGAAAACGCACACTGCGCGTTTCATGGGTTACCGTTGCTGATGATGGAATTACGAAAATACCCATGAAATTAATCAGTTCTCTCAACGCCTGACCTCACGCCCCTCATCTCATCTCTCTGCTCTCCCTTTGTACGACGCCTCCCATCTCTTATCTCTGCTCTGCTCTGCCCTCTCCGTAAGTTTCTCTGCTCTGTCTTTCCTCGTCTTCCTTTTCTTCTTCCTCTTCTTCTTCTTGCTTTCTGTCTTTCTCATCTCATCTCTTTGCTCTCCCAAAAAATTTCCAAATCCAAACACAAAAAAATCTTTAACAAATTCCCAAATCATCTCTCTGCTCTCCCAACAAATTTTCAAATCCAAACACAAAAAAATCTATAACAAATTCCCAAATCAGCTAAGGAAAAAAAAAAAAATCAATCCCTTGCGAATTAGGATTCCTCAAAATGCAAAACAAAAAAAATCAGAATATAGCAAAATGATAGAGAATTACAGGACAAAATCGAAGTCGAATGCGTCAAAAACACCGAGCTCTGGGTTCGATCAAATCGACGAACCCCTCCCAATCAAACCCGGACGACTCTGACTCCGACTTCGACTCCGACCCCATTTTCGATCTCCAAGCCCTTCCCTCTCAGCCACTCGCCGTCTCCGAACTCCACCGCCTCATCTTCGTCGTGCACTCCGATGGATTCTACGTCGCCAGAACCTGAGTGGGATGCTATTGATTCCGCCAAGAACCAACAGACGAAGTGTTAAGAAAAAAAAAAAAAAAGACGAAGAAGGAGAATGTTCTGGTGTTTGGAGGAATGGCAGGGAAGGAATAAAGAAAGGAGGAAAGAAGGATTAAAAAAGAAAACAAAACGGGTACGTGTGTGGAGGAGAAATTTAGTGGGAAAAAAAAAAGGAAAAAAAAAAGAAGAAGAAAGAAATGCCGTATGGAGGATAAAAAAAGAGTGGAAAAAAAAAAGGAAAAAAAGAATAATGAAATATTATTACAATTTTTTCACAATAAATTTTAAGGGGTTGGTTATTATTAGCTAATATTGGTGAGAAAAAAAATAATTTTTTTAGAAACTGATGGTGTCACAAATCATCCAAGTCCATAACTCGTCCATATGTCTTGTCCAACGAAAGAAGCTACGATAGGCGAAGAGAAAGTTCTAAGCGTTCTGACGAACCTCGTCCATATATGGACGAACAATACCCCATGGAATCTACACATCATTTACGCAGGGCAAGCCTTCCAAGATGGTCTCGTCCATCTTTCACTAAAGATGGACGAGTTCATCGTAGAAGTCTCGTCCATCTTTACTAAGGATGGACGAGTTCACCGGCCCGTCCAACCCAGGTAACTTCCACAGCGGTTATGGAAGTTACCCCCAATTCTCCGGACTCCTCGACATTGGGAACGGTTACTAAACAGATAACCGTTCCACGCATACTATATAAGGCTTCTTCGATGAAGGGTAAGGGGATTCAGACAATTTCATTTTGAGAGAATACTTCTTCCTTACAGAGAGTTCAAAAGTAACTAACTTCATCATCGGAGGATTTTTGGCCGGTCCCCTCTGATTCAGTGTTCTTTGTATTACAGGAGATAGCCCAAAGATCATCGCACGAGTCTTGTCAACCCACTGATATCCAAGGAATCATCAGTTGGCGTCGTCTGTGGGAAGAGATTGTTTCACAGTTTACTTCTCCATGACAAAGGGTTGATGGTTCGGACTAGATCAAGGGCTACTAGCCCAGGCCGTCAGGGGAGCAGCAACTCGCATCGCGATCACCAGTCTGCACCGGTCATGCAGGCGTCATCTGTCCAACATGCGCAATCTATGGCAGACGCTATGGCGGAGTTGACTTGCCAAAACCAAGAATTACGAATGGAGATTAATATGAGGAGGCAAACACATGAAGAACGTGAAGGAGGACAAACACAGAGTCATGGCGGTAGAGAGAATACCGAAATTGGAAGTCAGTTTAGAGGCACCACTTCACGAACGGTACCACACTTGAAGGAAGAAATGGACCAAATGAAGAGAGTTATGGAGGAAATGAAGGAGAATATGAGAAGGGCAAATGCGATAGAAGATTTGGTTCACAGGACTGATTCTCCCTTTACGGCTTCCATCAACGGTCACCCCCTGCCATCAAAGTTCAAGTTGCCTTCTCTGGATTCATATGATGGAACACGTGACCCGTTTGATCACATAGCCACTTTCAAGACCACCATGCATCTTCAAGGGGTACCTGATGAGATAATGTGTAGAGCCTTCCCTACCACCCTTAAGGGTTCAGCGCGAGTTTGGTTTAGCAAAATACCCCCAAATTCAGTGAGTTCTTTTGAAGAGTTGAGCAAATTGTTTGTTAACAATTTCATTGGGGGACAAAGGCACAAGCGTTCCTCGTCCAGTTTGTTGACAATAGAGCAGGGAGAGAACGAGGGCCTTCGGTCATTTATCACCCGTTTCAACAGAGAAGCTCTCAGTGTGGATGAAGCAGATGATAAGCTTCTACTGGCAGCCTTCCATAACGGGGTGAATTCGGATCTGTTTATACACAAGCTCTATGAAAAAGAGCCCCAGTCCATGGCCGAACTCGTCCATTTGGCTCAGAATTTTATGAATGCAGAAGATGCGATCATTGCTAAGAAGAGGAAGAGGTCTGAGAGAATGGACGCAAATCCCAATTGCCATCACGAGCAAGGTACTCGTCCAAAGAAGGGACGGACGGAGGAAAGGAGAGACCGAGAAAGTAAGAAGCCAGGCCTTTCAGTACGGAACCAGTAATATACCCCTTTAAACGCCCCGCTTGAGCAAGTCCTTATGCAAATCAAGGATGATCCTTCCCTAAAATGGCCGGAGAAAATGAAGGGGGATCCCAACAAGCGCAACAGGAACAAGTATTGTCGCTTCCATAGGGATCATGGTCATGACACAGACGAGTGTTTTGACTTAAAGCAACAAATTGAAAATCTCATAAGGCAAGGGAAGTTGAGGGGTTTCCTTGGACGAGACCAGAAGGACGAGAAACAGAAGGGAAAGATGGAAGAATCATCACGACCACTACCACTCGGGGAGATAAGAGTCATTATTGGGGGAAGTTCAACTGGCCAGTCGTCCAAGTCCAAGAAAGCATACTTGAAGGTAGTACAGAGCGTCCAACTTTTTGGACGATCACCGAGAGCAAGGTCCACGGACGAGCGGGCAATCACTTTCACGGACGAGGATGCTGACAGAATTCATCACCCTCATGATGATGCTCTCGTCATCTCCTTACTAATTGCAAACTACACAACCAGAAAAGTGCTTGTGGACAATGGAAGCTCAGCAGACATTTTATATTATCCAGCTTTTCAGCAGATGAGATTAGGACGAGACCAGCTCCGTCCAGTGAACTCCCCCCAGTAGGTTTTGGTGGGATGAAGGTGCAACCAGTGGGTACTATTTCCTTATCCGTGGTAGTGGGGGCATATCCATGACAAATCACCAAGGATGTGAACTTCCTTGTGGTAGATTGTCCATCCTCCTACAATGCCATAATTGGGAGACCAACTTTGAATAGTTGGAAAGCCGTTACCTCTACTTACCACTTATCAGTCAAGTTTTCAACAGAACATGGGGTAGGACAGGTACAAGGTGACCAACTGGCAGCAAGAAAATGTTACTTGGCCATGGATGAACAAGTTCAAGCAATGAATATTGAAGAAAAGAAGGTTGTAGCAGAGCCTATTGAAGCATTGGAAGATACTTCCTTGGATGAAGATAACCCTGAGAGGTGTACCAGGGTTGGAGCAGATTTAGAAGAGAAGATTAAAAAGGACCTCGTCCAATTTTTGAAGAAAAACATCGATGTGTTTGCGTGGAGTCACGAGGATATGCCGGGTATAGACCCTAGCGTCATTACCCACCGTTTGAATGTATGTCCTTCCTCCAAGCCTGTGCGGCAAAAGAAGAGGGTGTTTGCCCCTGAGAGAGATGGTGCAATTAAGGACGAGGTCCAAAAGCCGATGGTAGCGAAGTTCATTCGGGAAGTGTACTACCCGGATTGGTTTGCCAATGTAGTAATGGTAAAAAAAGCAAATGGCAAGTGGAGAATGTGCGTGGACTTCACTGATCTGAATAAGGCTTGCCCTAAGGATAGTTATCCGCTACCGCGCATTGACCAGTTAGTAGACTCAACTGCAGGCCACAAATTGCTTAGATTTATGGATGCCTTTTCAGGATACAATCAGATAAGAATGGACGAGGCTGACCAAGAGAAGACATCTTTTGTCACCAGTCAAGGCTTATTCTGCTATAAGGTGATGCCATTTGGTTTAAAGAACGCAGGGGTGACATATCAGAGGTTGGTCAACCACATGTTTCGTCCGCAGATTGGGCGGAATGTGGAAGTCTATGTAGATGACATGCTGGTGAAAAGTCAGGACGAAGGAAGGCATCTAGACGACCTGCAGGAAACATTTGACACATTGAGGCAGTATCACATGAAGCTGAATCTTAGCAAATGTGCCTTTGGAGTATCATCAGGAAAATTCCTTGGCTTTATGGTCTCCCACAGGGGAATTGAAGCAAATTCAGATAAAATTCAAGCAATATTGGACATGAAACCACCGCAAAATACCAAGGAAATCCAATCCCTCACTGGACGAGTTGCTGCGCTTAACAGGTTTGTCTCTAAAGCTACTGATAAATGTTTGCCATTTTTTAAGGTTCTCAAAAAAGCATTCGAATGGACCGACAAGTGTCAGAGAGCTTTCGAAGATTTGAAGGCATACCTTACCATGGCACCGCTGCTGAGTCCATCAGTGGAGGGAGAGGAATTATATTTATACTTAGCGGTAACCCCGCATGCCGTGAGCTCAGCATTGATAAGAGAAGAAGATAAAGTGCAAAGACCTATATACTATACAAGCAAGGCATTGAAAGGAGCGGAAGGACGGTATACACAAATGGAGAAATTAGCCTTCACACTGATCACCGCTTCTAGGAAGCTGAGGCATTATTTCCAAGCACATGTCATTAATGTCATGACAGATCATCCGCTCAAGAAGGCAATGAATAGACTGGAAGCTGCAGGATGATTAATCCAGTGGGCTGTGGAGCTCAGTGAGTTTGATATCAGGTATCAACCAAGGCATGCCATAAAAGCTCAAGCCCTAGCAGATTTTATTGCGGAGTTTACCCCAGGTCATAATGAGACAGAAGACAGTAAGAGATGGATCGTCCACGTGGATGGTTCGTCTACACGGCATGCAGGAGGAATTGGTGTGGTCCTGCAATCCCCAGAAGGAGATAAACTGAAACATAAAGTCCGTCTACAGTACCAAGCGACTAACAATGAAGTCGAATATAAAGCCCTCCTCAAAGGGCTAGAATTGGCTAAGTCTGTGGAAGCCAAGTCCATATGTGTCATAGGGGATTCTCAACTGATCATGGGGCAAGTAAATGGGATGTATGAAGCGAAGGAAGAACGAATGAAGAAATACCTTGGTAGGGTGATGCGCCTTGTGAAAAGATTTGAAAAAACTGACTTCGTTCAAATCCCAAGGGAAGAGAACGTGGAAGCTGATACTATAGCAAAAGAAGCCTCAGCAGATGAATCATTAGAGAAGTCAGATGAAGTTCAATATATGCCAAGTATAGATGTCCCGGAAGTACAACAGGTGGATAACAGAGAAAATTGGATGACTCCCATTATATCATACTTGAAAGACGGACGACTACCAGAAGAGAAGGACAAGGCCAGGAAGTTGAGGGTGAGATCAGCTAGATATGTCCTTATGAATGAAGTGCTATACAAGAGAGGTTTCTCTTAACCTTACCTTAGATGCTTAGCCCCGGACGAAGCAAACTACGTACTGAGAGAAGTTCATGAAGGGGCATGTGGCAATCACTCAGGAGCCAGATCACTTGTCCACAAGGTCGTCCGTGCAGGGTATTACTAGCCGAACATGCAAGCTGATGCTAAAGCATACGTTAAGGTTTGCGACCAGTGCCAGCGATTTAGCAACTTCCCCAGGCAACCATTGGAATACCTCACCCCAATGGTGGCACCGTGGCCCTTCGCACAATGGGGACTGGACATCTTGGGTCCCTTCCCTTTGGGAATAAGGCAGATGAAGTTTTTAGTGGTGGGCATCGATTACTTCACCAAATGGGTGGAAGCAGAACCGTTGGCAAATATCACACAACAGAATGTGAAAAACTTCGTGTGGAAGAACATTGTATGCAGATTTGGAGTGCCGAAGGTATTGGTGTCTGACAACGGACGACAATTTGACAATGCACTCTTCAAGGACTTTTGCTTACACTTTGGAATTCAGAACCATTACTCCTCGCCTGCACACCCCCAAGCCAACGGCCAAGCTGAAGTTGCAAACCGATCCTTGTTGAAAATCATCAAGACTCGACTTGAGGGGGCAAAGGGAGTATGGCCAGATGAATTACCAGGAGTGTTATGGGCATACAGGACCACAGTGAGAACCCCTACAGGGGAAACTCCTTTCAAGCTAGCCTATGGAAGCGATGCAGTCATACCTGCAGAAGTACATATGGCTAATCACAGGGTGATGATGTATCAAGACAAGGATAATGAGGACCAGCTTCGTCTGAACCTCGATCTAATAGACGAGGTAAGGGCAAACCCAGAACACAGGGCAGCAAAGTATAAGAACCTCATGGCTAGGCAGTATGATGCGATGGTGAAGCCTAGGCGTTTCAACATAGGAGATCTCGTCCTGAGAAAGGTCTCTTTGTCAACCAAGAACCCAGCACATGGGAAGTTGGGCCCAAACTGGGAAGGACCCTATAGAGTTATCAACTGTAAAAGGCAAGGATCCTACTGCCTGGAGGCCCTGGACGGGAGAAAGTTGGAACATCCTTGGAATGTGGAGCACCTGAGGAGGTACTACCAGTAAGAGTGAACCTATGGACGAGACTGGGTCTTATCTGTCTACTAACGTACTACTACGTATGATGCTGTTTGTGTTTGATACTACTAGTGTTTGATACTACTATGTTTGGTGTTGCTTGTGTGTGAAGTTTGAAACTACTATCTTATTACTTATTATGGTTGTGTTATGGTTATGGACGAAGTCATGAAGTATGTATTTATTAAATAAAAAGGCATCAGTGTGCATGTGCCTTATCTGTAAACAATATTTATGTTATGTACAAAATGTTGTGTGAATTTTCTCCATGATATTGTCGTCCAAGTCAATCCTCAAGAGGGTTGAAAGATCCAAGACGAACAAAATCTCTGGACGCAGAGATGTAACGTCTAAATTTTCTTGAATAAAGCAAGGAAAAAACCACATTCACACTCGTCCAAATCATGGACTAGGCGGAGCCAACTGAAACAATCCAAACTCTAGACGAGAGAAAAAGTTGGGCAAAATAAGTAAGATGGTATGTAAAATTAGTTTGTAAGTCTTAAGACGAATCAAGCTAATTAAAAATACTACCTGCTAAGACGAGTTAGACTACATGAAAAATATGTATTCTCGACATGGACGAGCTAAAACTGGAGTTAAAATAGTTTAGCAACATTCGTCCATGCAAAGAAAATGAAATCACTTGTCCATGCAAAGAAAATAAAACTTCATTCAAAGGGTGGACATCCTACGTCCAAAAACCCTTGATTAGTTTGAAAAGCAGAAATGGTTTACTTAAAAGACCCGTCCTAAAAGCATAGACGAGTATAATGTATTCTTGTTACATAAAGAAGGTCCAAAAACAAAGGACCAAATATAAAACCAAGCAAAAAAGAAAACAAAGGCCATTAAGCTTAAAAGTCTCGTCCTAAGAAGGGGGAGCATTCACAGCAGGCTCGTCCTGAGGAGGCTGAGTACTGGCGTCGTCTTCCACGTTGACGTCATCAGAGCCGGTCTGGAGAAGAGAGCTTGTGGCAACAGCAAGGTTAAGCTTGATTGCGCTAAAGTCAACTTCAGGGAAGTTCTCAATAGCGTCCATTCTGAAATCTTCAAAACCAGCTGCATAATTGCGATCCAAAGTGTCTGTATACGCTTTGGACGACTTGAACTCAGCCACAGCGTCCTC
Organism: Quercus lobata; assembly: GCF_001633185.2. Lineage (NCBI taxonomy): Eukaryota > Viridiplantae > Streptophyta > Magnoliopsida > Fagales > Fagaceae > Quercus > Quercus lobata. The sequence continues at coordinate 87,244,199 of NC_044907.1, read as the reverse complement.
TTTTGCCTTGGAGAGACGAGCATTCAATTCGTCGTTCATCTTTTGCAAGTGATCAATGCGCATATCCTTCTCCAATGCATCAGTCCTTAGCTCCTCAATCAGCTTGTTACGCTCTTTGACCTCGTCCTTAGCTTTTTCAACAGCCCCAACCCATTTTTTACAGTCAGCATTCACCTGCTGAATCCTTGTCTCCAACAAGACTCTCGTCTTGTCCAGCTCTGTTGCCTGTCTAGACGCTGCTATAAACTTTGACATGGCCTATGAATAGACAAAGCAACATAGAATGATTAAGTGAGGACAAGTTGCTAACTGAACAAGGACGAGAGATATTGACATACCTTAAAGAGGTTATGGACACCTGAATGCTCAAATTTCTTCAAGCCCATGTTATAGCACATGTTTATATCCTCGTCCTGGACGGTTATCTGGAAACGTTCCCAAGCCAGATCTTCGTTCTCAACGATGTTCGTAGAAGGCTGGGACGAGCCAGGCGTAGTAGACTTGGCCAAAGGAGTTCTGGGCGGAGTTTTGGACGAAGTGGACTCAACTGGAGTGGACGAGTCCACATCGACTATCTGGATGGCAGGCTGAGACTGAGGAGGTTTGGACTTGACCACCTTGGACGAGCCCTGCTTAACCCTTTTGTCTCTGCGATTGGGGAGCCCTTCCAAGTCAATGTTCTTTGGCAAGAACTTCCTTTTGTCCCCAGTCGTTGGACGTGTCTGACCCTCAGGACGATCCTGGGCCTGGCCCTCAGGACGTTTCCCCTCTCCTGCAATTTCCTTCCCTTTGTTCTCTTTCATTGTTGACATTCCTAAGACGAGATGAACAAATCAGGAATGTATACATAAAAAAGAAAAAGAAAAGGAGGTTTAGCTAAAAACTTACTTTTTCGCACAGTAACTTCGTGGGCGATAGCTTCGTTTGAAGGCTCAGGACCTAAACCCCACTTGGCTAGACGTCTAAGCGTGACAAGAGAACGAAAGCTCCTGTCTGTATGAAGACGAGCCCTGTGGACGTGGTCACGGTGAAATTTGCTCAAGGACGGACGTTTGGCAGCTACAACACAATGAACAAACAAAGGTTAGAAATTGTAAATGTACCAAATAGAAGAAAGAATAAAAATAAACAAGGGGAAGGGACGTACCTTCTGGACGAAGGTTCCCTAGGTCCCCAGTGTAAGGAGGAAAGGGATCCCTGCCAACGTCCACAGGGTTCCCTGCCCAGAAGCCTGAAACAAAAATGAACTCCGTCTTCCACTTCCTATCAGACAAAGCTAGGGACTTGATTAACCTACAATCATTCCCCCTAGCAGTAAACTGATAAAAACCCTCAGATTGACTTATTGTGGAAGGTTTATAACAATAAAGGAACTCGTCCACTGTGAGAGGACGGTCCCCACCAAAAACTTTCCTCCACAAAATTTGCATGGAGATAACTAATCTCCACGCATTGGGATTGAATTGACAAACACCTAAACCTAACTTAACTAATAACTCTTTAGCGAAGGCATTCAAAGGAAACCTAAGGCCACCTAGGAAGTAAGATTCATAGACGCCTATTCCAAAACGGGGTTCACAACACCACTCTCCACGGACGGGCAGCCTAGGGTTAAACTCGTCTGGGATTTGATACCAGGATTTAAGACTATTTAACCTTTGTTCGTCCGTCTTAGAATGGACGCCTACAGCGCAACTAAAGACGGTTTCTACCTCGTCCGTAGGATTGGACGGAGAACCAGCTTGAGAGCCAGAAGCTCTCCTAAGTTGTTCTTGGACGACCTCAATAGGGAACCCAGGGGCCCCAGAAGAGTAATTCTCGTCCGTGCTTCCTCCACTATCATCACTAGCACTGCTAGAACTAGACCTATCACTAGTATCCTCACAGTACTCGTGTATAGCCTTATTAAGGCTATCAGTGGACGAGGAAGCAACAGACATCTCTAACAAGAAACTTAGAACCTAAAGACGAGGAGAAGAAGAGTACCTGACTCTAGACGGAAGAAGACTCTAGACGCAGAGGAACTCCTAGACGAGGCTCTAGACGATGGATGTCAAGGAAGAAAATCTCTGGAATGAGGAGGGTTAAGGGAGGCATTCCACTATTTATAGGATACTGACCTGGGTATTCGAAACGACCCAACCAATACGAAAGCGACACGTGACATCTACCTCGGAAAAATAAATCGACGGAATCAGTCACCAATAAAAAAATGACACGTGGTGCAGTAATTATTAACCAATTATATATACGTCCAAGGACGTCCAACCCTTTGGACGACTCACATGGATGAGGGGGCAACTGATGGTGTCACAAATCATCCAAGTCCATAACTTGTCCATATGTCTCGTCCAACGAAAGAAGCTACGATAGGCGAAGAGAAAGTTCCAAGCGTTCTGACGAACCTCGTCCATATATGGACGAACAATACCTCATGGAATCTACACATCATTTACGCAGGGCAAGCCTTCCAAGATGGTCTCGTCCATCTTTCACTAAAGATGGACGAGTTCATCGTAGAAGTCTCGTCCATCTTTACTAAGGATGGACGAGTTCACCGGCCCGTCCAACCTAGGTAACTTCCACAGCGGTTATGGAAGTTACCCCCAATTCTCCGAACTCCTCGACATTGGGAACGGTTACTAAACAGATAACCGTTCTACGCATACTATATAAGGCTTCTTCGATGAAGGGTAAGGGGACTCAGACAATTTCATTTTGAGAGAATACTTCTTCCTTACAGAGAGTTCAAAAGTAACTAACTTCATCATCGGAGGATTTTTGGCCGGTCCCCTCTGATTCAGTGTTCTTTGTATTACAGGAGATAGCCCAAAGATCATCACTCGAGTCTTGTCAACCCACTGATATCCAAGGAATCATCAGAAAGAAAAAAAAGTAATTTTAATAGTATGTTAAAATTAAAATTAGTATAAATTTTTATCACAATATTTTCACAATATTTTTACAATAAATCTTAAGTGGTAGGTTATTGTGGGGGCCGGTTAGTCACTAAAATTATTAAAGTCAAGTTAATTGGGCCTATGGCCCATCCGAGGAGGCCTATATCAGGTTGTGGGGGTAACCAAACAAAAGGAAGAGTAAATATCATGAAAGGTGAGTTCAATATTCGTCCGAGGACAAAATCTTTCTCGGCAGTCTGAGTTCGAGGACGACCAGAACGCCACCTTGTTACAAACGTACTTCGAAGCTACGTCACCACTAGAAGTGGGATAAGGGACCAAGGGCAAGGAAGAGAAGGCCAACAAATATCTATAACAACAGTTGCCTTCGTATTAATTGCCTCTCAACCAACTCTCTGGCCGCATTAATGTGGAAGTGATGCCTGAACAGTGATGCCTGAACAGTGATGAAGCAGCCTTACAGCTGCTAGTAGGAGGTTCCAGAAGGTGTTAGATGGGACAGAAAGAGATCCCCTGAACCCAACTTACACATGTGTGGTGAAGATGATATGAAGAGGGCAGTATATAATATGAAAGAAAGTATTGAGGAAGAGGATCAGAACATAAACAAAGGAAACAAAGAACACTCAGGAAAAAAGCTTAGAAACCAAAGAACTGTACTTGTTTCAAAGGAAAACCAATTGTTATATCGGTGCTAATCCATCTATAAACGTGAGGTTGAATAATTTTTCTTTTAAAAGTTGAACTAGTTCTTGAACATCCACGCTCTACAAATTTTATTGTTTGGGCCTTTAACGTACGAACCCAATACCATTTTGGGATCGTTACAAATTGAGTCCTTACAATTGGCACCGTCTATAGGAAGAGCTTGATTTAATTTAAAAGAACTCTGGTGCAACGTTTATGATGGAGGAAGCAGGTCCACATCACTACGTGGCGGGACCACATTAGGAAGATGCCAACCCGCACCAGGCAGAGTCAAGGGGCTTCCAGCATGGTAATCCCCATCGGAGTCCCGAACGGAGAGAAGGCCGTGAGGGGAGTGTGTGCACAACTCATACCACCAAAAGTCACTCTCGTGGGAAGAGTCATGTCTCCCGTGCAAAGTATGACGGGAACTTGCAACGTGAGATTGCCAATTTGAAGAGAGAGTTGCGTTATACCCAGCGAGAATGCTCCCCACCTTGCTCCGAACCATCATCCGAGGAGTCGGATGGAGCTAGTTACAAGCGGAGGTCAAGAACTCCACCCAGTGAGACTTTCTCCTATGAAGAGGACCATCGACATAAGCACAAAAGCTCGCCTAGTAGGGGCTTGGGTAACAATGCCATGAACAAAGCATTGAGCCAAGTTTCCAAATCACCCTTCACGAGGAATATAGAAGATGCAGTTCTTCCTCGGCGATTCCACCAGCCTACGTTCACCCTGTATGATGGCCGGTCAGACCCAGTAGAACACGTTAGCCATTTTAGCTAGAAAATCGCTATCTACTCCAGGGATAAGGCCTTGATGTGCAAGGTTTTTCCATCAAGTTTGGGTCCAGTGGCGATGAGATGGTTCAACGGCTTAAGGGTCAATTCTATTGAGTCCTTCAAAAAGCTGACCCAGGCTTTTGGCGCTCGCTTTATCACATGCAGCAGGGTTCCTCGGCCTTTGGGATCCTTGCTGACTCTGTCCATGCGAGAGGGCGAGTCTCTCAAAACTTATTCGGATAGGTACTGGGAGATGTTTAATGAAATAGAAGGAGAGTACAACGACGTGGCCATAAGTACTTTCAAAGCTGGCCTCCCAACCGATCATGATTTGAGGAAATCTCTGACGGGTAAACCTGTTACCAATGTACACCAGTTGATGGACAGGATTGATAAGTACAGAAGAGTAGAGGAGGATCAACTGTAAGGAAAAGGAAAGGTTAAGGTAATCCCTCAGGAGAGGAGGGATTTCAGGTTGGACCGTTATAACAGTAACCGACCTCGGAAAGACTTCGTCGGGCAGTCGGGTTCTGCGGACACCCAGGTGGTTATTGCAATGTTTTGGGAGCCGATGCAGCAGGTTTTGGAGAAGATAAAGAATGAACCCTTTTTCGATTGGCCGAACAAGATGGCGAGAGAGCCTAGGAAACGCAACCCGAACCTATATTGCCACTATCATCAAGATCATGGGCACACGACGGAAAATTGCAGGAATTTATGGGACCATTTGGAACAGTTGGTCCGAGAAGAGAAATTAAAGCAACTCTTGCATCATTCTAGTGGAAGGGCAAGTCAAGCAGGCTCGGAGATGCGTGGGGATGCTTCTTTAAGGCTCCCCCTTGGTACGATCAACGATATCTTTACTGCCCCAGGGAGGACTGGCTCCTACCCTTCCAGGGTACTGTCGGTGTACCGACCTCCGGTCGAAGATCATTGCCAAATGTCGAAGAGAGCCAGGGTGGACGTCCCCCTGATTCTGGGCTTTTCGGATGAGGACAAGATTGGGATCATACAGCCCCATGATGATGCTTTGGTGGTCACGCTGAGGATTGGTGGGTACAACGTCAAAAGGGTGATGGTAGATCAAGGTAGCGTTGTGGATATAATGTACCCAGATTTGTATAAGGGGCTAGGTCTGAAGCTAGAGGACTTAGCAACCTACAACTCCCCTCTAGTGAGTTTTGAGGGAAGGATGGTCGCTCCGAAAGGATTGATCAGGCTACCTGTGCAAGCCGAAATGGATGTGGTGGAGGTGGATTTCATTGTCGTAGACGTTTTTTTCTCCATACACGGCTATTATGGGCAGACCTTGGCTTTATACCCTGGGAGCGGTCTAGTCTACCCTGCATCAGAAAGTGAAGTACCCATCCAGAGGCCAAGTATTAGAGATAGTAGGAAGCCAAGTGGCAGCTCAACAATGCTTGGTAGCGGCTATACAACATCGGCCAAAGGCAGAGACCTCGGCTACGGCCGATAATGAATTATAGCAATTAAAACCCCCAGTATTACCCTTAGATATGTCAGCCGACAAGGTAAAGTGTAAAGATTTGAAGAGGGTAACTGTTACTGATGATCCGGAAAAATTCTTCCAGGTTGGGGCTAAATTTCCTTTGCAAGAGAAGGAGAGGTTGCTGGAGTTCCTCCGAGCAAATGTAGACGTGTTTGCATGGAATTCGTATGAAGCCCCGGGTGTGGACCCGTATTTCATTTGTCATCGACTCAACGTGAATCCCGCCGTTATTCCCAAGAGACAGCCACCTCGGCGACCATCGAAAGAGCACGCCGAGGCTGTTAGGAGTGAGGTGGCCAAGCTCAAACAGGCTGAGGCTATCAAGGAAGTTTTTTATCCTCAATGGTTGGCCAATACGGTGGTGGTAAAAAAGAAGACAGGAAAGTGGCGAGTGTGCGTGGACTTCACGGACCTCAATAAGGCTTGTCCCAAGGATCCATTTCCCATGCTGAAGATAGACCAGTTGGTGGATGCAACCGTGGGTCATCCTAGGATGAGTTTCTTGGATGCCTTCCAAGGATATCACCAAATATTGCTGGCCTTGGACGATCAAGAGAAGACTGCTTTTGTCACCCCTATTGGAAACTACCATTACAAAGTGATGCCCTTCGGTTTGAAAAACGCCGGATCTACCTACCAACAGATGATGACTAAAATGTTCGAACCACAACTTGGTAGAAGCATTGAAGTTTATATCGATGACATGGTTGTGAAGAGTAAAGTGGTGTCCGAGCATGTGAAAGATCTCACAAATATCTTCGGGATACTGAGAAAACATAAGTTACGCTTGAATGCTTCAAAGTGCTCCTTTGGTGTAGGCTCCGGGAAGTTCTTGGGGTACATGGTGACTCATAGAGGAATTGAAGTGAACCCAGATCAGATTAAGGTCATTAACGATTTACAAGCACCTCGGAATCCAAAAGAAGTGCAGAAATTGACTGGAATGACGGCTGCTTTGAACCGATTTATTTCCAGATCAGTTGAGAGGTGTCGTCCCTTTTTCCGTCTACTGCATAAGTGGCAAGGATTTGAATGGACCAAGGAGTGTGCTGTGGCGTTCCAACAGCTGAAAGAGTACCTATCCAGGCCACCTATCATGTCTAGTCCTGAGGTGGATGAGGTATTGTTTGCTTATCTGGCAGTTGCCCCTCATGCAGTTAGTTTTGTCTTAATACGAGAGGACAATGGCATCCAAAGGCCAGTTTACTATGTAAGCAAGTCCCTTCATGAGGCCAAGGTGAGATACTTGTCATTGGAAAAGGCCATCTTGGCGGTGGTCCATGCAACACGCAAACTTCCGCATTACTTTCAGGCCCATACTGTGGTTATCTTGACCCAGTTACCTCTCAAGTCCATACTAAGAAGTGCAGACTACACCGGAAGAATTGTAAAGTGGGGCACAATTCTAGGTGCTTTCGATATCATGTATATGCCTCGCATCTCTGTGAAAGGCCAAGTCCTTACCGATCTAGTAGCCGAGTTCGCCGAGTGCCCAGAAGAAGTTAATATGAAGCAAGACAACATGGATGAAAAATCGGTTGGCCTAATATCCACACAAGGCAGATCCTCCTTGAGGGTATATGTGGACGGAGCAGCAAACCAACGGGGGGCTAGATTGGGGTTAGTTTTAATATCCCCTGAAGAGATCATCGTTGAGAAGTCCTTGAGGTTGGGATTCTCGGCTACTAATAACGAAGCAGAGTACGAAACTTTGTTGATGGGAATGAGTATGGTCCGGAAAATGGGCGGAAAGATAGTAGAATTATTCTCGGATTCAAGATTGGTAGTCGGTCAAGTGAAGGGAGAGTTGGAGGCCCGAGATCCAAGAATGTAGGGGTATTTGAGCCAAGTTAGGCGTATGCAAACGAAGTTTGAGTCTTTCGACTTATCGCATATCCCCCGAGGTGAAAATACTCACGCCGATTCCTTGGCAACCCTTGCCACCTCCACGGTACGAAATTTTCCTCGGCTGATCATCGTTGAAGATTTGCATACCCCCACCTCACCAAAAAATGACGTTTGCCAAGTTTAGCAAGCCAATCTAGCGCCGAGCTAGATGGATCCCATATTGAAATTCCTTGAAAGTGACATCTTGCCCAAAGAGAAAATAGAAGCTGAAAAAATACGGAGGAAAGCTCCTCGGTTTTGGTTATCTGAGGACAAAAAGTTATACAAACGGTCCTTCTCTGGGCCGTACCTGCTCTGTGTACATCCCGAGACGTTAGAGTCAGTCCTAGAAAAGTTGCATGAAGGCATTTACGGAAGTCATACAGGGGGAAGGTCCCTATCACATCGGGCCATCACACAAGGATATTGGTGGCCAAACATGCAGAAGGAAGCGCATGAGTATGTTAGAAAATGTGACCAGTACCAAAGATTCGCTCCAAACTTCCACCAGCCAGGAGGAACTCTTAACCCTCTCTCCAGCCCTTGGCCTTTTGCTCAATGGGGGCTGGACATTGTCGGCCCTTTTCCTAAAGCCTTAGGAAACAAAAAGTATCTATTGGTCGGCATAGATTACTTCACTAAATGGGTCGAAACTGAACCCTTGGCTAACATCAGAGATGTAGATGTTAAGAAGTTTATTTGGAGGAATATCGTCATGCGATTTGGAACTTCCCGCACTTTTGTCTCGGATAACGGACTTCAATTTGATAGTAAGGCCTTTAGGCAATATTGTTCAGACTTGGGTATAAGAAACAGATATTCTACCCCGGCTTATCTTCATGGGAATGGGCAAGCTGAAACTGTTAACAAAGTAATAGTCAATGGACTTAAGAAGAGGCTGGATGATGCAAAAGGAAAATGGGTAGAGGAATTGCCACATGTTTTCTGGACCTATCGAACAACGCCCCGACGTTCAACGGGGGAGACTCCCTTTTCCATGACCTATGGAGCCGAGGCCGTCATCCCTTTAGAAACTGGATTCCCAACGTTAAGGGCCAATACATTTTCCTCGAACAGTAACGATGGGATGTTGGAAAAAAGCTTAGACTTGATCGAAGAACGAAGGGAGAGTGCAATGGTCCAATTGGCTTACTACCAGCATAAACTCAAGCAAGGCTATGATAGTAATGTGAAGTTGAGGCCGCTAGCCGTGGGAGATCTGGTGTTGAGGAAAGTTCTGGGGACCACCAAGAATCCAACTTGGGGAAAATTGGGGCCTAATTGGGAAGGGCCTTATCGGATTACTTCAGTAGCCGGAATAGGGGTCTATTATCTGGAAGACCTAGATGAAAAAGTTGTACTTCATCCTTGGAATGTAAATAATCTCAAGAGGTATTATTATTAATAGAAGTAGTCCAATTTGAGTTTTTCTTTTAGTTTATGTTAACCATGCATCCTATGCTCCCACACTCTATGATATGAGTTGAAGTGTTAAACAGAAACTAAGTTATGTCATGTCCTCGGATCACAAACTTGGTGGAAATTAATACCCTATGATATGAATTGAAGTGTTAAACAGAAACTGAGTCATGTCAGGTCCTCGGATCACAAACTTGGTGGAAATTAATACCCTACGATATGAATTGAAGTGTTAAACAGAAACTGAGTCATATCAGGTCCTCGGATCACAAACTTGGTGGAAATTAATACCCTATGATATGAATTGAAGTGTTAAACAGAAACTAAGTTATGTCAGGTCCTCGGATCACAAACTTAGTGGAAATTAACACCCTATGCTATGTGTTGAAGTGTTAAACAGAAACTAAGTTATGACAAGTCCTCAGATCACAAACTTAGTGGAAATTAATACCCTATGATATGAATTGAAGTGTTAAACAGAAACTAAGTTATGTCAGGTCCTCGGATCACAAACTTAGTGGAAATTAACACCCTATGATATGTGTTAAAGTGTTAAACAGAAACTAAGTTATGTCAGGTCCTCGGATCACAAATTTAGTGGAAATTAATACCCTATGGTGTGTACTGAAGTGTTAAACAGAAACTAAATTATGTCAGGTCCTCGGATCACAAACTTAGTGGAAATTAATGCCCTACAATATCTACTGAAGTCTTAAATAGGAATCTATGAATATCATCTAAATGTACAATTGAAGTACTGAAGACCCAACTTCATTCAACCTTTGAACTTTCCATCAAGTTTCAATTAGCTAGGAAGAATACGTATGTATCTAAAATGTCTCCCTGAGACTTCGGAGTATTAATGCTTATTACCCATTTTTAATTGCCAATTAGTGATATTTATAAGTAATACTTCCCTATGTAAATGAAAGATAGTCAAAATGAATCCATCCAAATTACAATAACACGGTGAACAAGTACAAAAATAACGTAAAGAAGCAATAGCAATAAGCAAGTAAAACATAAGAATCCTTACAAAACTTCTAGTCAGATTACAAAACAAGTCCTATTTTTTCAATTTAATTTACATCTTGGGAGCTTGGCTGGCTGGTTTGTCCGCCTCCGAGTGGGTGATTTCCTCTTTCTCCTTAGAAGCTCTCCCAGCTGGCAAGACCGTGGAGGCCAAATTCTGTTGAGAACTTTGGGAGGCCACCTCTGCTTCAGAAGCAGTTGCAGTCTTGTCCGAGGAAGCTTCTAGAGGGGTAATACTCCCTTTAGCTGGTTCTGGCTGGCCAGGAGGAGGAAGACTTGGAGGCAAAACCTCCTCGTTGGGATTAACAGGTGAGGGAGTGGCTTCAGCCTGATGGGTTGGAGGAGCTGAGGGGCGGATTGCCTCAGGATAGAATACCTTATCTAGCCTCCTTAACTCAGAGGAAGCCTCAACCCCAGCTCGGTTAAGGGCCTCATCCCAAGTTTTGGCACAGTAGATGCGGCACACCATTGGAACCTCGGCTCTCAAAGCCTCCTCAATTTCAGCTATACCGACCTCATAGCCTCTCTGCTCAGCTTCATTCATTGCCTGTTCGGCCTCGGCCTTTACTTTCTCGGCTTCCTCCCTGGACTTTTCAGCTTGCTCCCTCAGCTTTTAGGTTTCCTCCAAGTGTTTCTTAAGGGCTACAGCCTGTTCTCGAGCCTTCTTCAGTTCGGCATTCGCCTCACGCAAGCGGTTCCCCTGGTCCTCGGCCTGCTTTTGATAGCCTTCCAGGGCCGACTCAGCGCTCTTGCGAGCTTGCTCCTCAGCAAGTAACTTTTTCTTCGCATTGGCCAAGTCCTGTTCGGATTGGGACAAAGTCAATATAGCTGTTGCCCGTTTCTTCCTTTCATCATCTAACTGATTAAAGTAGATATTGAACATCTCATCCAGCTTGAAAGTATTTTGGATAATCTGTAGGGAAGAGGTTAACACTATAGTCAGTAAAAAGTACATATTAGCAAGTAATGATCACAAAAAGAAAAAAGAAAAAAGAAAAGAGTCAGCTTCTTACCATGCCTAAGTATCTTTTATTGTTGAGGATGAGTTCATTCTTCCTCACATTCTTTATTTCGGCCATATCTCTGGGGAGCAACAAGGCATCCTCTATGGCCGAGGCTATGTGGCACCCTACGCCGCCGTTGAAATCCCTAATAAATGCATCATCTCGTAGGGGCTCCCCGCCGTGCATAGGTGCTGGCAACCATGCTTGTGGCTCAGGAAGTTGGGTATCAGACCTCTCCTGACCTCGCGGAGCTTGGTGTCTGATTTTTTGCTGCTTTGCAACTCGTTGGGCATCCTCTTTGCGAGTAGGGCGAGACCTGCCAACGTCTACCACCTCCTTACCCTTCTGCTCCCTGCGCCTTTTTTACTCGGCAGCATCAGGACGGGCTGGCTGGCGAGGTTGATGAGAAGGCTGGTGAGGAGCAGGAGGAGGAGACCTAGTGGGAAGAGATGGAGTCTGGGATTGTGTTGGTTTTGCCGATGCACTCTTCCCGGGCTGACCTTCCATCAACTCCATCAAACTTCTTTGGGGCTTCCTCTGTATCCCCATCTCGTCAGAATCTTCTTCGGAACGTATGAATTGATCAAAAATCCCAAAGTTGTTCGAGGAGTCAGAAAGTTCTACAACTTCTTCCTCTTCTTCTTCTTCTTCCTCTCTCTCTTCTACTTCCTCTTCTCTGAGGGTAAGTTGGGATGAAGAGGCTCCTGCTGAGACGTCAGTCACGAAAAGGGGTTCGGTACGGGATGTATCTTGGGGAAATGGAATACCCTCTGGAACAATGAACCCCTTGAAGGCAACATTGATACGGTGAAGCCGAGGATCACGGGCTCTGATCACGCACTTAGGTGCCTGGAAAGCAAATGATAGGGGGGTATAGTCGATGATCAAATGTGCTGCCCGGAGTTGGCCGTCAGCTTTGTTCACGTATATTTCAGCTTTCAATACCTTATCCAAGCTCGCCTGATTAACTAACCTAAGGTTGAGTTTTGTGTAACGTCTATCTGCAAAACCATTGAATTGGAGTGAAGCGTTGTTAGAGATAGGAATACCAAGACTCAAAATTAAAAAAAAAAAAATGCACATGTAAACCAAATGTTATGAGTATATGACTACACTCCCACCTGGTACTCCTTCCACCATGGGGCATGGCAGACCATCGTGCCATTCCCCAGAGAAGATAAAGAAATCCTCCTTTAGGTTCTTGTTCGAGGTGGGAAGGCACTGAATCAGCCTCACCTCGGGATATCTCGACTTGAGATAATACCCCTACCCCTTCAAGTGGTGGAGATTGTACACCCAATTCACGTCATGATGGGTCAATTTTAGATCCATCCTCTTGTTCAAAGCATTTATACTTCCTAGGATCCTAAACATATTTGGGGCACACTGGGTAGGGGATAACCTAAAGAACCTAAGGTAGCTCCTAGTAATACTGCCCATGGGGATGGTCATCCCGCCTTCTATAAAGGCAATCATAGGAATAACCACTTCCCCTGATTGTCTAGCGTCGGCCCATTCCCCTTGGGCTGCGTACCTCATACCCACCGTAGAGGGGATCCTATACTTAGAGCGAAAATTTTTGATACCTTCCTCGGACTCAACTAGACATCGAAACGTACTCTTCTTTTTCCCCATTTTTCTAAAGGATCTAGTAAAGAAATTAACGAGTTTAAGATAAAAGTGGTAACGATTTTGAGAAGACTTACAGGTTTGAAAGAGGGACCTCAGACAAGATTTGATTATTTGTAGACGCCAGGAAAACGACGAAAAATGAGAAAGGCAGGTTCAGTGTATGAGCTCTAAAACTGTGTGATCACTGAAGATAAGAAAGAAAATTGATTTGAGAACGCCCTTATAGTCGTGTAGAAATTATGAGCGGTAAAATTCCCGCTTACAAAACGAGATAGTCCCCCTACCGTTCGATTTACATCTCACCGTTGAACGTGGGAGACAAGGGCGTCGCCAAAATTTAATGCTGTCAAGATCAGGATGCTTAAGCATCAGAAGCATGCCCCAAAACATGAATGGGTATGGGCTTATGACATCAAAATCCATCTTTTCTCCCGAGGAGTCGAAAAGCAAGATTTTGAGGGGCTATTATGGGGGCTGGTTAGTCACTAAAATTATTAAAGTCAAGTTAATTGGGTCTATGGCCCATCCGAGGACGTAAAGCTGTCCGAGGAGGTCCATATCAGGTTGTGGTGGTAACCAAACAAAAGGAAGAGTAAATATCACGAAAGGTGAGTTCAGTATTCGTCCGATGACAAAATCCTTCTTGGCAGTCTGAGTCCGAGGACGACCAGAACGCCACCTTGTTACAAACGTACTTCGTAACTACGTCACCACTAGAAGTGGGATAAGGGACCAAGGGCAAGAAAGAGAAGGCCAACAAATATCTATAACAACAGCTGCCTCCGCATTAATTGCCTCTCAACCAACTCTCTGGCCACATTAATGTGGAGGTGATGCTTGAATAGTGATGAAGCAGCCTTACAGCTGCTAGTAGGAGGTTCCAGAAGGTGTTAGATGTGACAAAAAGAGATCCCTTGAACCCAACTTACACGTGTGTGGTGAAGATGATATAAAGAGGGCAGTATATAACATGAAAGAAAGCATTGAGGAAGATGATCGGAACATAAACAAAGGAAATAGAGAACACTCAGGAAAAAATCTTAGAAACCAAAGAACTGTACTTATTTCAAAGGAAAACCAATTGTTATATCGGTGCTAATCCATCTATAAACATGAGGTTGAATCGTTTTTCTTTTAAAAGTTGAACTAGTTCTTAAACACCCACGTTCTACAAATTTTATTGTTTGGACCTTTAATGTACGAACCCAATACCAGTTTGGGATCGTTACAAATTGAGTTCTTACAGTTATTATTAGCTAATATTGGTGAAAAAAAAATAATTTTTTTAGAAAGAGAAAAACATAATTTTAATAGCATGTTAAAATTAAAATCAGTATCAATTTTTATCACAATATTTTCACAATACTTTCACAATAAATCTTAAGTGGTAGGTTATTATTAACTAATATTGGTGAGAAAAAAATAATTTCACAATATTGATTTAAGTATGAAATAAACTCCCTTATATATACATTGTCCTTTTTGGTAATTTACCTTTCAAACTGCCACTTTTATAAGTGCTAACCAAACACTCAGTTTTTTCAAAAAGCACTTTTTAACAGTTTTTACCAAACACTCAGCTTTTTGAAAAAACACTTTTTCATTATGCACTTTTTGAAAACTCAACTTTTTCATTATGCACTTTTTCAAAAAGTTGAACCAAACTCACCCTATATATGTTTATGTTTATATATATAAACATACATAAACATACACACATACATAAACATGCATAAACATAAATAAATATAAATATTAACACACATGCACATACACATACACACACATAAACATACACATACACATACACATACACATACACACTCATACACATACACATACACACTCATACACACATACATAAACATACATGAACATAAATATAAACACACATGCACACACATAAACATACACATACACATACACATATACATACATTTTTAGTTTTAGCCTTAGGCTCCAAAATGTTTAGGGCCGCCCTTGATGATACCAACTTCGCAAATTCAGTGTCTGAAATTACAACTGGTACACTATGTAACTTGGCCTTTTCTTTTTCAATTTTTGTGGGAACCAAACGGGAATTGAAGAAAGTTGATGAGAGAGCTCACCTTGGTAAGTTGGGTATAGAGGCCACGAGTTTCAGAGACTAGGGTTTTTGAGGAGAGAGATTGGGGTTTTACTTAAGAGAGAAAGAGATTTGAAGGCGGTGGATTCTGGGTCGTTAAACCCGTGATTCGACCCGATTTAATAATTTATATTTTTCTTCTATTTTCTTTTTCTTTTTTTACCAGATTTTTTTTCTATTTCTATTTAATAATTTATATATGTATATCATATTAAATTAAATATAATGAAATTTCAGTTTTATATGCTTTACTTTATGTCACCTAAACTATTAGGCATTACATTTATTTATTTATTTATTAATTATATTTTACATTTTTAAAAGAAAAATGCATCCACAACATATTCATAATAATTTTACAACAAATATTAGGTGACAAATTGTTACTAGTAATGTAATAAAATTTTACATAAGATATTTATGCCTTATGACTAGTATCAACATTACATATCATCCTTTTTTCTTTTTCTTTTTTCCTTTTTTGGGTAAAATTTTAGAAAAACTTCTATATCATCTTCTTATTACAATGCGATTCATATTTTTTTAATTATTAAAATTTTTATGAGTTTTTAAATTTTTTTATAAAAAAGAATAGGTAATTCCATTAAAAACTTATATATATATATATATATATATATATTTCTTTTATACAATTTGAAGTTAAGTTAACAAAAGTTTTAACTAATTTTCAAATTAATATGTGTTTGGCTTTTGTTTATTTCCCATAGCTTGTTTTTGTAGTGTTTTGTTAAAAGATGTGAATTTTTAGTAACTTTTGTATTATATGTGTTACAAAAAGTTAAAAATTAGATTATTTTATAATATAATAAAAACTAAGACAAATATCATAAGTGAAACTTTTTTAAATAAATCCCGAATACACTTGATATGCCTCATTTGTTCTATTAAATTAATAAAAATCTATATAGAAATTTTATTGATAAAAAATGTTACTTATATTTCTTTTTTTCCCCTCTTTCGCCTTTTTCTGCAATATTTCACATAAACATAATTAGTAAATTAAAAAAAAATTAATGACATAAGTTTTTTTTTTACTACCTGTATGACATGATTTTCCTACTTCAAGGATAAAGTCCCTCCTCTTTTTTGTCTAATTATGACGAGGAGGAAAAAAAAATCACAGTTGGATAATAGACTAGACCCAACACTACAAAAACTTTGGGAGTTGAAATTAAATTAAATTACAATAAAAATAGTACAGTGTTAGACTCATGTAATTAGAAGTAATACTATTTACAACTTATTACCTAAATATTTTGAAAAAAAAAAAGTTTTCATCCATATATTTTTCTAAAAGGGTGTTTGGTTCGCCTAATATTGCGAACATTCAGATAGCATTTATAGGAATGTGGGATAGAGTTTTACATTAAAGATTTTTTTTTTCCTTTGTGGTTTTGGTTTGTAATTTAACAATAAATTTTCACTCTTTTTTTTCTTGTAACTACTTAAATGACATGATTTCCCTACAACAAAGATAAAGGTGCTTCCTTTTCGGCTGACAGTGGGGAGCAAGAAAAAGTGAAAAACCATGATTTGATCATAGACTAAACTCAAAACATATTGAAATTCGAGTGAGTTTTTTTTGTCAAAATGAAATGTTCTTACAATAAAATAAAATAAATTTTTTTATGTCAATATATATACAAACATATGGATATAATATAATTTTAATTTATAGCATCCACCTTATGATGATTGTTTTTTATCATCAGACTAAGATACCAATCAATTTATGGTGTAGGTAGGGGGTTAGAATCTCATATCTTTTATTCGATGACAAAAATCTTTACCAGTTGAGTTAACTATAACCTATTACAATAAAAATAGTGGTAGTGGTGTGTTTATGTGAAATTGATGTTATATCATTTCTTACCTTAATTTCTTGAAGAAAAAAAAAAAATATATATATATATATATTTTTTTTTTTCATTTACTATAGGATTGCTCTAAAGAAGGTTTTGGTTTGCTAATAGCTTTATAACTATAGTTTTAAAAACCGGATCGGGATAAGCCAATTCAACCAAACACTTCTAATATTTTTAATTTTTAATATAAATATCCAATATTCAAATCTCCACTCCATTGTTTCTATCCAGCCATTAAAAAAAATTACAATATTGGCTTGTATAGTTAGAACACTAACATTAGTATAATAGAAAAAGAACCATATTTTAGCCAATCAAACCCAAAATTCACTCACATCAGGTCATGTAAAATTATGTAAAAATACATAATTGCTATAGTAACGATATAAATTTACACTTATACTATTCATTTTACATTTTTTTTAGTATGAAAAAGTGAGCGAAAGATAATTGTCGCCGTGTGAAAAAAGAAAAATTAAATAGAAATTTTAGCACTCATTCATGCCAATGCTCTTTTATACACAAACAACACCACGCAGTTTCACATGAGCGATAATTACAATAGGTTTTTTTTTTCTTTGTGATTTATGGCATTATTTTTGGAAGGTTGCATTGACATTTTAGTATTTTACAGATCAGATTTATTGTACTATTTCAGCTTACTTTTATTTAAGATATTTTTAAAAAAAAAAAAATTCAATTTTAGCAAAATAAGCGGATCCCGTTTAATATTGGTAGTCACACTCTTGTAACTTAACACTTAAGTCTGTTTGAATACCACTTATTTTGTTGAAACTGAAAACTTATTAAAAATACGTTAAATAAAAATAAAAATTAACTAAAATATTACAATAAAACCCATATATAATACCAAAAAAATGCAAGGCTGAAATAGGCTGAACAGAAAAATAATTTTTATTTTTCATATTCAAACGGATGCTTTTATAGTTTCTGTCTTGCCTTTCCTTGGTTCCAAAAGTCTGACACGATTCCACAAACTTGTGGCCTTGTGACACTGACAAACGAAGCCAGACTCACCAACCATCACAGAGAGAGAGAGATGGAGTCACCGTTCAAGGCAGAGGTATTGAAAGGGAAGGTGGCTCTGATAACAGGAGGTGGTTCTGGAATTGGGTTCGAGATTTCCACTCAGTTTGGTAAACATGGAGCTTCTATTGCTATCATGGGTCGACGCAAGGAAGTCCTCGATTTAGCTGTCTCAGCTCTTCATTCTCAAGGAATTCAGGTACTCTCTTCTATTTTCTCATCAAAGGTTTTTTCTTTTTCAAAATTTTCATCTGGGTTCTTTTAGTTCTTTGTTTTTTCCTCGTGGGGTTGTTTGTTTGCTGAAAAAATCGATCATATGAGGAAAAAAAAAGGTTTTTGACTCTTACCCCTTATTGAGTAGGAATTCAGGTTCATTTTGTATGTTTATCAGCTATATAGGATCTGTTTGGTTGATAAGAAAAGTTAGGAAAAGAAAAGGAAAATGAGTTTTTTGTTCCTTTTGCTAGATTTCCATCTTTTTTTTTTTTTTAATAAAATAATTTCTGCTTTTTGTTTGACACATCATGTTGAATGGTTTGCTTGGTCACCGAGGAAAGTGTCCAACTGTCCATGCTTTATTGTAATCATCAGTTTGCTTGGTAGGATAAATTGCATCCATGTGGTGATCTCCTATTTATTGCTTATTGTTCTTTAGAAACAGTGAGCTTATGCGATATAAACTGGTCTTTAAAATTGTTAAAATAATGTGACTGAATTCAGTATGGGTATAACTTAAGTATGATACCTTAGATGTAGGCCTTCAGGTTCCCAATTAAATTTAAACACATAGTTTCATTGCCCCTAATTATCCTTGGAAAAGATAATACTTTTTGTATTTCATTGGTCAAGGCAACCGTGTGTTTGAATTTAGTTGGGGAAACTAATGCACAACACTTAAGTTACTGTACCTAAAATTTATCTATTCACTATTTCCTAATAACTCAAAAGCTTTCATTACCAAAAAAGAAAAAAGAAGCAAAAAAACCTTAAGATTTCAAGACAATCAATAATTTATCATTATATCTATACATGTCTTCCTGAGTTCGAACTATGAACCCTGTACTCTCCACTCTACCTCCCATTTAAAGAATTTAAATCCCACGTACTGGGCCTCACTTATTAACATGTGAGGTGAAGTGTTAGAAAAATTTAAACATTTGGGACAATCAGTAGTTTATCATACACACTATTATTTAGTGATGTCAGTTCTTTCTTAGTTTGTTTTTAAACTGGGAAAGAAGAAAATGAAAACACAAGATGTGACGAATCAATTGGTTAAATTGAAATGGATGGCTCAGTCTGCTAAGGTCCCACCAAGTTTCTGGACAACCTAAACATGCAGTTCAACTAGATCTGCCAAAGGTCCATAACTATGTTCATTGGAAAAAACTGGTCGATTCCAATTAGTTGTTTCGTTTAAAGCAATGTTCATGGCTTTGATATATATATATATATATATATATATTTTGATAGGTAGGCATATTATGTAATTTAATAAAAAAATTAATTGATTGTATAGATCACAATCTTATACCTTTTTCTGTTTTATGGAGGCTGTTGGCTTTGAGGGGGATGTTCGGAAGCAGGAAGATGCAAAAAGAGTTGTAGAATCAACTTTCAAGCATTTTGGCAGGCTTGATATTCTTGTCAATGCTGCAGCTGGAAATTTTCTTGTGTCAGCAGAGGATTTGTCTCCTAATGGATTTCGAACAGGTTGTGTGTTGTATCTTGTGAAAATAATGGGTTTCTGTCTGATCTTTGTTTTCTTTATTAGGTGACTTCATTGTAGACATGTTCGTTAAATTTCTTCCTGTATCAAATTATGCAATTTTTTTATTATAAATGATTTAGAGCTAATTTCACCTTATCTATAAATGCTTAAATTTTGGAGTTTTTTTAATTTTATTTTATAGGAGGGTGTTTCTTTTCCTGGACTTTTTATTTTGCTTAATAACATGATAATTCGTTTAGCTTGGGAGTTATTGAGGTCAAATTTGGTTATCTAGCTTGAATTGAGTCTTTCTAGATAACTTTATAGATTTATGTAGACGAATAACTCAAAAAAATATGATCCAGTGACTTTACTCTTAACTCCCAAAAAGAAGGATGGCAATGAGGAAATTAATTCTGTTATTAAATAAAAATCATTGACCTGATACAAGTCATGGTTACTTGTGTTGCAGCGCATTGTGAGCTTATTTATTTATTTATTTTTCCCTAAATCATTAAATAGTTTAGAAAAATGATTTGCTTTTTCTTTACATAGTAATTAACCCTTTAAACAACTTTTAAAGATAGGCTCTGTTGGGAGTTTTGGACAAGTTGTAATTGGTTATAACCTTTCCCTACAGTTATGGATATTGATTCTGTTGGTACCTTTACAATGTGCCACGAAGCACTTAAGTATCTTAAGAAAGGTGGACCAGGAAGGAGCTCATCTGGTGGTGGAACAATTTTGAACATTAGTGCTACTCTGCATTACACAGCTTCTTGGTATCAAATCCATGTATCTGCAGCCAAGGTTTGTCACATAAGTTTCTAAATGTTGCACATATCTGAATCTGCTGCTTAACTTTTCAAATCTCTCTCTCTCTCTCTCTCAACAGGCAGCTGTTGATGCCACTACAAGAAACTTGGCCCTGGAGTGGGGGACTGACTATGATATTAGAGTCAATGGGATTGCACCGGGCCCCATTAGTGATACTCCTGGAATGAGTAAACTTGCACCGGACGAGATCAATAGCAGATCTAAAGACTACATGCCTTTGTATAAACTAGGAGAGAAATGGGATATTGCTATGTCTGCTCTCTACCTTGCTTCAGATGCAGGTCTGTAACCTTGCCCACTCATACATTTATATCTCTATTTTATTATATCGATATCATTATATCTTGAAGAATGTGGTAAATTTCGCTGGATAAGTCAATAGATAATTTATGGAGAACTATGATTGTTTCATGCATTATAGTCTGTGTATCATATAATAATGTGGCCTCCTTCCTCACCACCCACACCTCCTATCGGTTATCCTGATATTTAGAGCTTCAGAGTCTGTCCTTCTGCCTTGAGGTTATGGTTTCATTGTCACATTCGGTGATATTCTCCAATGTGTTAAAAATATGCAATTCCTATATTTTGCTCCTCAGACCATTACTCTAATTCTGACTTTTTAATAAGTATTCCTTTGATTCTGATTTATTGACTGCATAACAATTTGGAAGCATATATTTACTTTACCAAATAAATTCTTAATTTGCATGGCTTGTTTAAGATTTCCTCTTTTATATAAAATAAGATGACTGGACAAAGTTGTTAATGAAAGCAGATCACCCTGTTTGGCACGCTACCTCATTTTTAAGTGATATTGACCATGCAAAATGCCTGAAGTCCTGACTCAGTATTTTTCTTGGAAGGAACTCATATGAGTCATCATGCGCATCTGCATCGACATTTTAAAACAACTAGGCATATGTGACCAAAAAAAAAGCACACAGTAGAATGGACAGTTAGACCGTCTCAAATAACTTATTTTAATGTGATGGTCTGCTGTTGGTATGGCATGCAGCTTGATCATTATTCATTGATGCTTTACATCTTGGTGGATCTTTATAGACTTATTTAGTTTTGGGGCTCAAAAGAACGTCTACTGAACTTCATGTGAGTGTGAACTGATTTATGCTGGTTTTTTGGGCCCAAAAGTTTTTTGTTTTTAACTTCTAAACTGTTCTGAGTGAATGTAGCTTGACTACTTTGATGGCTAAAAAGCTTATATGGAGATCATGACCTGTCTTTAAAAGTATTGGTTTAGAATTGGTAAATTGTTCAATTATTGCTGTTTTACTGACTGGCCTGCATTACAAATTTTCTGAAATCAAGTTAGTATTTGTAATGATTGCTAAGAATGGAGAAGGCAGTAAATTTGATTTTTGATATTTTGATAGAACCAAATCTTTTGAAATTAAAAAAACTTTTGAAATTATGTGGTTATCAAAAACACCAATTATTAGTTTCTTTTACATTGCCCTTCAATGTAGTGAAGATCTCTGTATAGAATGAGAATTACTTCCAAATGACTGAATAAGTAGCAAGCTATTGAGATTTCTTATTATTTTCATCGTACTAGCTTTTATCATTATTTGCTATCCATCTTAGTTCTTTCTTGAATCACCTAATTATTTATATAATTTTTGAAGGTAAATTTATCAATGGAACCATTCTTATTGTTGATGGAGGACTCTGGCTGAGCCGGCCTCGCCATCTACCAAAGGAGGAAGTTAAGCAGCTTTCACGAGCAGTTGAAAAGAGGTCTAGAGATAAACCAATTGGAGTTCCAACTAGCAAGCTGTAATCCAACCGTATAAGAATATGGTCCCTTGTGGCCTTGTTGCCCCTTTACTTGGAAAAACTATAATGAATTACATTTTGAATATTTAGTGTCCATTGGATGCTTTGCAGAGTTTTGTAGTTCAATTGGTTGGTTTCTCTTAGTATGCCCATGGCATTCAGGGTTTAAATCCAACATCTCATGTTGTAACTATGGTTTTAAATACTGGTACGGTGAAAGAATCGGAAAATGGACTAATTACCGATTTTTTGGTCGGACCCGATGGTCAAACTAATGACGTCATAAATAATTTAATTATTATTTATTTAAATTGTATAAATAATTAATAATTTTTTAATATACTAAAACTAACCAACTAATAGTAATAAATATGTTTTCTTAAAAAACATACAAGTATATAACATCTTTTTATAGAATTTAACATAATAACATTACAAAACAATCATCCTTAATATAATAAACTTTCAACAAAACCAAATAAATAAGTTCATTAGTCATTACACTTACATTCAAATGGCAAATAGCAAATAAGTTCATTACATCCAAATAGCAAATACGTTTTAAATGAAGAACTAAACAAGTAAGTCTGTTACATCCAAATAGCGGAGGGGCAGAGCACAAAGGGCGAGACCGAGACGGCAAGATCGAGACCAAAGAAAAAAAAAACCTAGACTTTAGAATCAAGTAATCAAAAATCAAAAGCAAAGGAAAAAATCCCAGACTTCAGAATCAGAATCAAAAATCAAAATAGCTGATGAAGCCACCGAAGCAAAGAGGGCGAGATCGAAAAAAAAAAAAAATTGAGAGATTCAGAGAAAGGCATGGCCACGTGAGCTTGAGTGAGGTGAGACTCTCATCGTGAGAGTGAGATAGAGAGGCGTGAGAGTGAGATACAGAGATAGAGAGGCATGAGAGTCTGATGAGTGAATTAGGTGTTTAGGTTAGTTTTTAGGTTCATTTTGTCCAAAACGATGTAGTTTTAGGCTGAAAAAAAAAAAAAGATGTAGTTTAAGACTCCGTTTAGGAGTTCATAAGGGAATGTAATGAAATGATTATAAGGGAATGGAAAGGAATGATAAAAAATGAAATAGAATGGAATTAAGTAACCTTGATTGGATGTTTTAAAATAAAGGAATGGAAAGAAATGAAAATAAATGGAATGTAAATAATCTTGCTTGGGAGTAACATGGAGGGAATGGAATAGAATCATTTTATGACAATATTACTATTAGACCCTTATTTTAAAATAAATGGTTGAATATATAGGGGTATTTTGAGAGTTTTAGTAAAAGATTCATTAAATCTAATTTTATTCCCTCCCATTCCTCCGAATTTCGGGGGGAATGAAAATTTGAGGTTTTAAGGGAATAGAGAGGAATGAGTGTTTTTTCCTACCCATTCCGTTCCCTCCCACTTAAACTCCCAAATAAGGGAATGAACTTTCCATTCCCTCCATTAAAACTTCCAAATAAGGGAAGGAAAGAAAATTCTAAAATTATTCTTTTCATTCATTTCCATTTCATTCCATTTCCTCCTCCCAAATGAGGCCTAAGTGAACAACCCAACTGGCCCTAAATCGGTTCGACCATGCCGGTTCCCGGTTGAATCGGTTGGTTTTTGGATTTTCTCGGTTTTTGAGTGATTTTTGGTTTTTACCCATAACCAGACCAGATTAAAGGCCGGTTTCCAGTTAAACCGGTTGGACCAGCCGGTCTGGTCTGGTTTTTAAAACCATGGTTGTAACTATCAAATTATATATATATATATATATATTGTCTACTAGAAGCCTTATAGAACATGAATAATTCTCATCTAGTTGGCTCTTGTGACATTCAGTCAACAGTTTCAGACTTTCTTCCACAGTAAATGATAACATTTACTTGCAAGTTCTCTTGATTCCTATTTATGACCAATAAAAGTACATCTCTGGTCAAATATGTAGCCTTTAAATGGCTGGATCATAATTCCAATGCACCAAAATGTGATATACAGATTAATACTCCATAAGTCTAGTGACAACACCAAGAGCTTGATTGACGCTCTTAGTATATTTTATGGAAGCATTCATAGTTTAAATCTCCAATTTTTGTAACTATCAATATATAATTATATATAGGTAACACAAAAAACTTAAACATAAAAGCGTTGTGACACAAAAAATTCTCAAAATTTTTTCCCAATTAGTGAGACGTTGTGTAGTACTTAGTACATAAGTGCATAATAGAAGTTGATTTGTTTTTGCACCTTGTGAAATTGACCTTGCTTCAATACAACTTGCCACTTTAGCAAGTTGTAAAAATAATAATAATATCTGAAAATTGAAGCAAAACATTTATTATTACTATCCTTCTATCGAGTTCGAGCCACATTATAGTAGCATTTTGGGAGTCTTTTGGTTGAACATTGTATAAAATGGAGTTTATTTGTAATATAAGCATTGTTCAAAGTGATTTAGAAAAATGAGGATAGACGTGAATTTCGACAATGGTATTGTCGAAATTGTGAGAAAAAAGTAAGAGAGAGGAGAGAGAAATGATGTGATGGAAGGGAGGGAGAAAAAAAGTAATTTAAGCAATGGTATTGTCGAAATAACTGCCCAACTTTTTCTACCAACTAACCAAATTGAAACACCAACTAATCGGACCAAAACAGGAGAGAGAGAGAGAGAGAGAGAGAGAGAGAGAGAGAGAATTTGAATTGTGGCAATGAAATTGCCGAAATAGGAGAGATCAGAGAAAAAAAGTGGAATTGTGGCAATGACATTGCCACAATTCAAGCTAAAATTTTAATATTAAAATTAATAAAAATAATCATACACAAAAATAATTATTATTAATTATAATAGAACCCCACACACACACACACATATATATTTTGAATAATAGTAATAGTATTAATAAAAATAATCATACACAATAATTTTTTTTTTTTTAAAAAATACACAATAATTAATATTAACTATTATTCAAAAAGTTGAGTGCCACAATTCAAAATTTTTTTTTTCTCTCCCCTCTCTCCTATTTCAGCAATTCCTTTGCCACAATTCAATTTTTTCCCTCTCTCCTCTCGCCTCCTATTTCGACAATGTCATTGCCACAATTCAAAAATTTTCTCTCTCCTCTCTCCTATTTCAGTCAAGTTGGTGTTTCAACAAGGATGGATCCATAATTTTGAGTTAGGGGTGGGGGGGGGGGGGGCAAAGTATAAGCGAAAATAAAAATCATGAAATTTCAAATAAGCATTCATTTAGTATTGACAAAGTACCAACAAAGACAAAGATATAAAAACATTGTTTTATAATACATTACAACGCAATCATCTACTAACAAAGAAAAATGTTTTGTTTCTTACCATAAAAAGCATTTGCATTAGTTCATGCAAAAATTCTTGTCTATTTTAGTATAGGAACCTACTTTTTCTATTTTGCATACCCACTTTTCAAAGCACCCCACATTATACTATCTAATTTACACTATGTTTTATTAAATTCTATTTCCTTATCAATTTTTTATTATCACCTCGAATCATATCTCTCTCTTCCTAAACCAAAAAACACTCCCCTCATTGTACAATTGTATTTTTGTACAATGATACATAGAATGATGTGGGTGTATTTTGGAGTTGATTGGAAAAATTTGGGACATAATGCTATTTTACAACAACTAATGCAAGTGCTCTTACAATAAAATTAATTTAAAAGGAGGAAAGATTTTTTGAAGAGGAAGCCAAATATAAAATAATAAAAAACAATTTTCAATTTTTTTTCCTTAGGGTCCTAGCCCTTTTAGGCCCCCACCTAGATTCATTCATGTGTTTCGATCAGGTCAATTGATGGAAAAAATTGGGCAAGTATTTTGGCAATACTATTGCCAAAATTCACATCTCTCCTCATTTCTTTGGATAACTTTGAACAGTGCTTATATCACAAATAAACTTCATTTTATACAATATTTAGTCAAAAGACTCAGTATTTTAGTCTATTCAGTTCAGTTTGGTCCATTTTGGTCCACTGTAGTCCTTTGGTTAGTTCAATCCACTTTGGTGATGCTTTGGGAGTAGAAGTTTATGAAGAAAGAGGAGCTTATTTATTACCAATTATATCACATTATCATCGTAACATTGGTAAGTTCTTTATATAATTATATTTTTCTTATATATATTATTAAAGTCTTGTATTTTTTTTTTTATATAAGTGATGGATTTACAAAATATCTCGTTTTATATAATAATTGAATGGAAAATGTATATATTTCCTTGAAAAAAAAAAAAAAAAAACCCTTAACAAGAAGGGTTTGGGTTGTATTGACTATATTTCGTTAGAAAATAATCACATTATTTTAAGAATGTATTTGGATTCGGGATTAACACTAATAAGTTTCATTTACTATTTTCATTTTTCGCTTAACAAGAAAAAAAAAAATCATTAAATTTTTCTGCTTATCACGCTAGTTTGCGACTAGTTGATTTTAAGATTTAGTCCTTTAAAAGCACTGTCAAGTGAACCCAACACTCCAGATAGTGTAATGACCACTATTTTCCTCCAAAACAACCATTGTTCAAAAGAGAAGATATCTCATGCATCAAACATATGCATATTCTCTCTCATGATAAGTAGATTTCACACAATTGTACAGTCTACATACTATGAGAAGGAGAATATATATATATATATATATATATATATGTATATATATTGTTGCTTGGAAGGCACGAAACAGACACTTGCAGAGCGGCTCCGGCCCACCTTTAATATAGCCCCATGACAGAACTATGGAAATTACAAAATGACAAGACAGTGGTGCTTATATGCCTTAAGGTGAAGAAAGTAGGTGTGAGTGAGTGGATGTGCTTGGAGAGTTGATTAGTGGGTGGTGCAACAAACTGGAATTGGTGAAAGTAACGCTGAACCAGGCCTGCACAATTACATTTGGATTCAAAGGAAAAGAAAACTCAAATAAACACAAGCATGGGGATTCCCATGTGGCAACTATTAGTTGATTTTAAGAACTTCAGAAGCTATGACTTAGGCGCTACTTATTCCAGATCATGCCGGTAGTGTTTCAGTCTTTTTTTCTTCTTTTTCTGGAACAAATAGCACACTGACCTTTATGTGGAAACAGTGACCCCCAAAATTTTCATGGAAATGACACGATCCCTCTTTGAGCTTTAAGATTACCATAACAAATACAATGAGGTTAATATAATTTTGGGGACCATTGTTGTTTCCTTATACCTCAAAGGAGGTTAATATAATTTTTTTTTTTTCTTTTTTGGTGGATGACATTATAGCGGTGAGAACTGATTATTGGGGAAGACGGTACCTCCTATGTCTGCTAGCCCAATGGAGCGGCAGTGGGTTGAGGTTCAAAATGGGGGTGAATACTGAATACATAGGTGTGTGTAGCAGCAATGAAAGCAGGGATTGTTGTCTTTCATAAACTCAAAACAACCTGAGCTTGGTGAAGGCAGCTAGGGATGCTTAATTCACTGAAACCAGAAACCCCTCACGTTTAATGGCAGTGCAAGACTAGTTATGTGAATTGGATGTAGGATCATCTTATGTGCACTAAATCCAGTTAATTGGATAGATAAGTTGTAAGCCAGTTTAGCTGCTAAAATCAATAGACACTGTACTAAAGATCTAAGAGCAAATCCTGCCTTTACCCAGAATGCCGGAATAAAATTGCAACAGTAACTTTAGTGGCGTAGTTTTCAGTGATGAAAACAAAATCGTGAAGACAAAATATAAACGTAATCCGGAAGTTTACTGCACCCTTGTTTATTACAAGACGGTATTGCTCAATTGTGATTATATGGGTAATGAGGTCACCATAGTTTCAAAGGGAACATACATTTTTCCAGTAGGTCCATTGATGGGTTTGGGAAAGCTATTGGATTTGCATCTTATGGGAGAAAGACCTTATTTTGATTCAGAAAGGACTCTTTAACTGATACATCATATTATCTGCGGAATTTGAGCAATTATATGATTTTTGCATATGGAACTAAAGCTTAGAAAATGGATATCAAACATGAATATCCAACTAAGAACTACAAAATGAGTGCTTATGAAACTGAAGAAAATAAATTTTCCCTTTATAAATATATGGAAGGAGTTTACAAATACAAAACAAAAGGCGGATTTGAAAAACTCCCTATAATTTAAACCCCCCACCCCCCCAAAAAAAGGTTGTATCAAATACACAAACCTCCCACTTTATGGTAGGCAATCTTACCCTTAATTTGTTTTGGAAAGGCTGATTACCAGCCAATTTACAATCTCCCAATATAAATATAGTATTTCTTTTTAAAATATAATCAGATACAAAACTGGGCACTTTCTCTCAAACTACAAAACCATGCATGATATGAGGCTTCTGTCAACAGTTGCTAGCTCTATTCACGGCTCACCAGCTGACAGACATCCAAACTTCAGCGAATTCGATTTGAATGCAGCAGTTAGCATCCTCAGTTGATTGATTACACCTGGGTAATCCACTGGCAGATTTGACACTTGCCCATTATTGGCCTTCAGTCAATTCAACAAAATACTCCAATGCATGCAGCTGTGCACATCCCAGGTGGCTTGGCTTTCACAAGGGAGCAACTAATATCTTTCCAAAAGACCATCATTTTTACATGCAAGGAACTGTAATTATGATGGACTAGAAGTATTTCAACATCTGTGGAGTGGTGCAGGATATATGTCCAATGGTTGATATCGCAACCGATCTTTGTGTGGCAATGGTCCCTCCTAAAAATTTATACAATGAAATAGTATATTGCTAAGCATTCAAAACTGACTTCAATATAAATGAGATTCTGAATGTGTATGTGTTGGGGAAAAAGAAGAAAGCAATGGTCTGGAACAAAGACATTGAGGAATCATCACTTTGTTGAGGAATTGGTAAAAATTGGAATGTGAAGGAAAATAAAACAGACTCCAACATCCAATTCAACCTTTAAAGAGTAAGATGCATATTGATCTTCTGTATAACTCTTAAATAATCTTCACCTTGCCAATCAATTTAAATTATGCATCAAGCAACTTGAATGAGTATAAGCAACAGAGACATTTTCTATTAACGATGTCCAGATAATAACTGATCAGCATGGGGAGGATATTTAGCATTTAAGATCATTTGGAACTTTTATGGGAAGTGTGAGTGGTGTTTTCATTCATTTCTTTTTCTTGGAAAGTTTGGGGGGGGGGGGGGGGGGGGGGGGGGAGTGTTATCATGTCTGTTGCCAGAATAAAAAGAGAAGTACCTGTTCCAAGTTTATCTGGAATGGCTTTACAAAGTCCTCAAACATTACTGGAGATAGGGTCTTCAATTTCTCTTCAACTTCCTAGAGAAAGAAACAACACAAAATGGTTATTTTATTGGGAAAAGTATACAAGATGTTTAATTAGTTGCAAGAAATAATATCGAGTTCATTCATGAGGTTTCAATTTGGAAGGAAGGTAATGAAAAGCAATTGGAAAAGGTGAGAATGCAGGAGCTTGTCTTTATCTATCATTGACATAAATATGCTATTAGGCTTCAAAAGATGCAATGTTGTCTGGGATTCTAATAATAAATAAAATTTTGAACCAAATTCAATAGATGTACTTCAATGTAAGATTCAACCCTGCCATCTTTTCGAACCATTATGAATTTGAAAATCTTCTCCCCGCCCTTTTTCATACTTTCGTGGCTTTTGTCATTTCATAGAAAAGAACCCTGCACTCTAACATACTGTTTTCAACTGGTATATTTAGACATAACATTCTTTTATCCTCAAGTAATCATTTTGCGTAGTAATAGTCTGATAGGTTAAGTGATTAAAAAAAAAACTGAAAGGGAAGGAGGTCTACTCCATTATACTATCCAAAGCCCCAAAATTTGTTCTTAGATCACATTGCAGTCACAGTGAAATATTTAAGGGTATTTGTTAGGATACCAATCCAGTTATCCTCGACTTTTCCAGTAGTTCATTTGTGATCAGGTCCAGAATGTGAATGTTATCCCTCAAGCCACGCATAGCAAGTTCTTCTGTTTCTTCAATGTACTGCAACCATCATCAAATCCACTAAATAAATTTATGAGAAAATATAAGGGTAAAAGGATCACATAGAAATAAGAAATGAATAAGCATTTCACATGCATTGCTTCAAAAATCAGAATATTTACTGTTTTGTTTTCTTTACAAAAAGTCAGCTCTCAGATAGCAATACAGAGGCTGGTTTTTCCTAATGTCATCCTGCACTAAATTACTACTAAGTTTGAAGGTTGTATTTTTAAACTAGTAATCAAACCAAGAATGCAAAAGCATTTGAGATCTAGACAAAGTTGTCATTTTTCTATAGAATTACTTCTGCACAAGGAATTCACACTTTTTCTTTAATTCTTTTGACATCAAAATATGCATTAGCACGTGTGGGAATCAATGTATAATTGGCAGCCCTCAGAGTTACATACAGAAGGAGGTTAAGCAAAACAGTGAACTTGCATCAATGCACTGCCACCTGCCAATTTCATTGTATGAAGCTCAAAACAATGATGCAAAAGGAAACAAGCACAATTACCCTTGTTAACTCTCTACTAAATAGTTCAGAAACTTCAAGAGTCATATTGGCTGGAATCACTTGAGGGTCATCCCACTGACATCACAAAAAAAAAAAAGAATAAGAAGAAAATTTACTGATGAAAAGCATTGTCAAAAATTATATGAGATGGTATGCAACCATAAGCTATTTCACTTGCAACTTTGGAGAATGAAGTACATACCCTGTATCTTATCAACTCGGCATCTGGACTATCTGGCCGATCCATCAATCCAACTCTTTTTGTTAAAGCAGTAAGCCCCAATCTAGAATTTTGAGGACTTATTACCATTTCTCGAGCAATCTGAAAAACAACTTGAGTTAGAGAAGGGATTAGGAGATTGAAACCAAAAATTTTATTCATTATTACTCAATGATAATTAAAAAATAACTAAAAACCAATATTTGAGACAAATTTAGCTAAAAGCTATTGCAAAGAAAAGTTGCATGTGAGGAGATTAACGATTATCTACATATCACAAAATGCTCATTGCACCTAGTTTTGTTAATTGTTTGCAAAGAGGATAATCTTATGGCCTTTTTTTTCTTTTGTCAACACTACATCTATAAAGAAGAAAATGTCTAAGAAACTAGAAAGTGGGATGTATCAATCATCAAGGTGAGACCACTTTGCAGCGTTTATGCAGCAACCAGGCCTACAGATGTACAAAAAATAACTTTTACATGAGTAAAGTATCATAGATAGAGTTGACTGATAAAGGAGTTTCCAGTACAAAGAGAATGTTAATATAGTATGACCCTAGATATGACAAATACTTGGGTCATCTTTCCCGCTGCATCTTTTGACACTCTTGGTCTTGAGTCCAGTTAATGGCCAACTTGAGACTTATTAGTCATGATGCATTTTTCTAATACATGAAAAGATAGGCTTCACTCAAAAGTATGATTCAACAAATGAAACATTTAAAAGTAGAATCATAACTTCTTTTTTTGTAGATGGTAGGAAGGACCAAGGTAATTTGAAATTGTTAGAAATTTAATGGACATGAAAATGTATGAAAAGGTACAGTGATAATATATACTGACAGAAAAATCTTTAAGCCATTTATAGTTCTTGTACTAGCCGCTCCATTGTAAGACTTGCAATTTAACTAGCTAGAAATCCTCCATCCCTTTGGTTCCTAATCCATATAGTTCATCTTTCAGCCCAAATCCGGCATTAAAATAAAATAAAAGAGCAAAGAAAGAAGCAAGAAGTATGTTGCTAAACGAGCTATCACCCAAAAATCATGACAGATTGACATGGCCGTGGTAATACAGTTACTCAGGATTGATTCTCCTAAGTTACACACAAGTAACAATGGTTACCTTTGTTATTTTCTCTAGATCATCCCTTCCTCCATCGGTTACGTCATCCCCAAACACAACACGTTCCGCACAACGTCCACCATGAGCCACCACCATTTGCATCTGCATGTAGCCAAAGGTTGTATAACCTTGGTCTACCATATCTTCTCGGGGATAGAACACAGAGATTGCAGTTTCCTGCTCATGTTAATGAAACCCTATCAGAAGGCAAATCCTCCAACCTAATCTCAAGGCACGACTAAAGTCCATTTCTGTAGCCAGAAATCTTACCTTGCCACCAGGCAGGAGCTGAGAAAATGCATGCCAATCAAATCGAGGAAACAAATGGGCCAATACTATGTGACCAGCCTCATGTACAGCCAGCAGTCTTTTCTTCTCGAAAGACACCTATTAAAAATTATGCAAGTCCCACGATCAAAAAAGTACAACATGACATTGATAAGAGCACATACAAAATAAAAAACAAACCCAATGCTAACAGACTTACACTTTCTTCGGATTTCTGCTGCTCCTCCTCCGTAAGAAGTACACCCATACCCTCAAGTAATTGTTTATCTAGCACATCAACAATGTCTTCCTGAGAGATCTTGGAGTGTCCTTTCCTCACCTGCAACAAACAATGAAATTTGTTTAACCAAAATAGAAGGTAGCCTACCATTCAACTCATAATTGTTACTAATTAAATGCATGAAAGATTATTAAAGGATGCTCCAAAGTTACAGTTCAATCTAAAAGACCCAGATAGTCACAAAAATCATAAGCATGAGAAACAACACTTTTTAGAGAGTCATGTATCAAATTCCCACCAACAATGAACCTTTCAAGATGATAAGACGTTCACCAAACATACTCTACAGCAATGGTGTCTTCTTCTTTTTTTGCTACAGTAAGTTGAGGGACTCTCTCCATCGAGAGAACCAGAAGTGCCACTAAGCCAAGAAGCTATTGGTGTCTAAAGGGTTGAGATTGTGACACCGGATTGAGAATGAAAATGTCAGAGCATCAGCACATATGATGAAAATGTATTTACATGTGTGCACACAAATCAAGGTAATAGCTTGAATGTTAAAATTGAACTAATTAGGAGGATATGAGCAGGTAAAGTCCACTTAGAGTAAGCCCCAACCAATTAAATTTTAAGGGGGAAACATTAGATTATACACATGTATTCATACCATAATCAAAGCTATTTGATCTATTGCATGCATAAGATATTTTCATCTTTTGTAATGACATAACTCTAAAATAATTTCTGCTCTTTGAATTGCAAAGTCAAAGAAACATGAAGTCTACTAAAAGACTTCCCATAACATAGTGGTATAAGAGAATACCTATTGCAATTAATAATATGAAGTTCAACAGTTTAACTTACCGACATTATTGCTGCTTCATTGACAAGATTTCGTATATCTGCCCCAGAGAAACCAACAGTACGGAAGACAAGCTGTAGAGAGGAAAAAAAAGTGATTATATAAATCCAAAAACTAAATTAAATCTTTACATACAATGAGAACTACATAAATGAGCATCGCATGTAAGAGACTGAGCAATCAGTTCATTTTAGACATCTGGGAACACCTACATATTTACAAAATACTACCTCACAAAAAAACCTGAATGAGACTACCATCAAACAAAACAACAAAAATCCCCACCTTCCACCCCCCAACCCCCCCAAAAAAAAAAGAAAAAGAGTGGATAAAAATCATGGAAAACATCAAAAAACAAAACTATCTAGGTTTTTTGGGGAACGATCATTACCACAAGTATATTGGCCAATGGTCCAATATTGAGGTGCTTTGAAGGTGATATAACAACAACCAATCCTTAGCCTAAACTTTTGGTGCTTTGAAGACGATAATGACAAGAAAAACCCAATCAATAAAAACACTTAAAACAATGACATCAATAA
Organism: Quercus lobata; assembly: GCF_001633185.2. NCBI lineage: Eukaryota > Viridiplantae > Streptophyta > Magnoliopsida > Fagales > Fagaceae > Quercus > Quercus lobata. The sequence continues at coordinate 87,210,090 of NC_044907.1, read as the reverse complement.
GCTATATTCAAAAGAAACTGCACGCTGATAAAGCTGCACAATCAAATCTTGATATGTTTTCCTGTGTTAGAATAAAACACTATTTTTCAAAATGATGACACAACGTTGAAACAATGGCTCCTTTACTCCATAGGTGAATATTAATGCAGTCATAATATTGAACTCCACTAAAGATGTCGAGTGGATAACAGCAATTTTCTATAAATTTTTTACCTTTTGGGAAATATACCTACACAGCTCCCTATATTCCTTTTGTCACCATTAATTTATTAAACATCCACCATAATCTTGATTCATGTGCATCCAATTCCTTAATAATCCCATTACAGACTCTTTACCCTTTTTTTGAGAATAATAATGTAACCTCTTAACTCTTAGTATTTGAATTCACAATCCATGCAATTCTAAAAGATAAAGCTTTTAAGAACAGATAGGCCTTTGTTCCAAGTTAAATCTGAAGGCCAATTACAGACATAGGGCCTACTGAAAGCCCAATTCTCTCTAAACCAGCTTGAGAATCAACAAAATGAAAACTAGAGAGAAAATGAGGAAGAAACAGGAGAGAGTAAGAAGTGGAAAAAACCATGATACTATTTTTGGCAATTTAGCATCAACTAGGACTACCCACGTTGCTATTTAAGGAAATAGCAAACATAAAAACATTTCATCCCATTTTGTTGGTCAGATTTAGAGAATCCAACTTTTTAAGCGAACATTGTTTAATGCTTTGTCTGTTAAATAAAAAGTTACAAGTTTTCAAAACTACCCTAGCTAATTTAAACTTTAATTTAATAGGGGTATTGACTTTCTAAATAAAGTAAGGAAGATTGTCATTATTGTGTTCATTGACTATTCAAAGATGACTATATTTTGGGACAACCCAAAAAGGAAAAAAGGACCAACAAAATGGATTGGGAACAATATAAAAGGAAAGAAGGCTGGGAATTTTGAACAATGATCTCAGTAATTAATTCACACTTTCCTACCAACTTAAAATTTAATTATTACAAAATTCAACATTCATGTTAAAAACAAAGAGAGCATATAATGTAACAATAGGATTTTCAAAATATTAATACAAAAAACATTATCAAGTGGCGTAATGTTGATAAAGTATTACACAACGTATAACTCAATCTTGACCCTATATTTCAATTACAACTCGTTTCCCCTATATCTATAAAACAATTCATGTTGATTATTGACTTTGGTATTTGTGGTGTTCGGGGTGAGTTGGGTAATGATGACATTGGTAATTTGGTACATACTATGCTTCAGTGTTGCAGGAGGAAACCAAATTCATTTTGAAATAGGTTTTGGAATGTGATTTCATTGTGCCTAGTGTGGACAATTGGGAAGGAAAGAAATTGGGGAACATTTGAGGGACATGAGATTTCTATTGAAAGGCCAAAGGCTGCAGTTATCAGCACTTTGCTTTCTTGGCTGATGCTAGATGAGTCCTGACTGCCTAATTTGCATCATGTTTTGAATACATTGTACTCTTAATTCTTCTCTTGAGTATACAACCTATATGCTTAATCTGTTAGCCTAGATTGTTTTATAATTCAAATTTTTGTAATACAAAGCAACCTGAATCAAATAGATAACATCACAAAATTCTGGTATAGGTAGTGGTGGCCCAACAATTCAAAGCTACTACAATGATACAATCTCCCCAGCTCCTCGCTAGATTGAAAAGGTGATACAATCTCCCCTGAGGAAGATGGTGATATTTAGAAGGAATTCAATACTGATTTGTAACTATCCGATGATTTAGGGGGCATAGCAAAATAGGAAGACAGAATGGCCAAAGAAAGAACATGAAGTAGCTTTTGTAAGAATCAAGTGGTGAATATGACAGCAGCTTTGCTAGCAAAGAAACTAGCTTATATGTTGATGAAAGGTATTGACTTCTAACCTGATCACTGGTATAGGATCTCATTTTTGCCAACATTAATATACAAAAGCTGATTTTTCTATTGAGCTCTAACTTAAATGGCACCTCACCCCTTTAAAATTATAGGGTGGAGGGTGAGCTTATTGGTTCAAAACCCACCACATGCATAGCTTCCCAATAAAAACTGCAAAAAAAAACATTATTTGAAGCACTTGCTAATGACATTAACATTTGAGAACCACCAGTGCACCCCAAAATAGTCATATGGAGTTTCTATGCACAGGGCAATTGAGCTGATTTAATCAAAGTTGCACCGACACAGACATGGGTACGGATACAGGGGTATGACAATTTTTGAAAAATAAGGGTACGACACGGCGTGGGTACGGCAATTAATTATATTTAGGCATATTTTTAAATATTTTTAGACATAAAATACGTTTATGTCTAGAATTTAAATTATGTAAGAACTACAAATAAGTAAACTAAGAACTACAAATAAGTAAACTAACACCCAAAGTAGTACAATAATTCACATAAAATGTTTAGAGTACAAACCAAAAGTTTTATTTTTCATTTATTTTTTTATTTTTTTAATTTATTTATTAATTTATTTTTTTATGAATATGTTTAAAATTGTAAACATGTATGGATTCTTCAAAAATGATATCCCTGACCCTTCGGTCCACGCAAACAAAAAATACGGGGCCATTAACATTTTGCTTTTGGGCCCATTTTCTTACCTCATGGACTGACAGACACAGGCCCACAGTCCATCAAATAAAAATTAAAAAAAAAATTGACAGCCTCAATTTTTTTTTAAACTCAGCAAAGACAAAGTTAGATTAAGATTAGTGCAGTACAGCTGTACAGCACGCAGTAGTACAAAAGAAGAATAAAAAGCCAGAAACTAATTGTTTAGTCTGTAGCATTAAAGACTAAACACTGAAAGAAACAGACATGTACTAGTGGCAGTGGTTGCTAGCTTGGACTGGAGCCGGAGCCGGAGCCGGAGCCTGGAATGGAGCAGACAACCACGAACTCACAGTGACGGTCAAAGCCATGTGGAATTCTGTTATAGTTGTGGTATTTAATCAAACATGCTGTGTCGGAGCCGCGTTGGCGCTGTGTTGGAGAAGCGAAAAAAAGAAAAAAGAAAAAAAAAAAAGACACCACTCGGACACTGGAGTCCGGCAAGTCTTACCGGTATCAATGTCCGACACATGTCAGACACCGGTACTTTGCCAAAAATGGCGTGTCGGTGCAACCTAGGATTCAATACCATGCATAAGTATCTTATGCTTACTGAGCTCAGTGCTCATTAACCCACAGTGACAAAATACCAATAGAATCAGCAGAGTTTTGTTTATGCTACTTCATGTTCTTTCTCAGACTCCTTTCTTTTATGAGTAACTCATTAAAAAGAAAGACACAATAGAAGGGTGCAATCCTAGTGCTTGGGAAGTATCTTTCTCTGACCCATTGTGTTGTCAACAGGCATTTTTTAAACCATAAAAAAATAAAAATAAAAATAACTGCACATACAGTAAGTAATTGCATTTACTCAAACAAGCCATAGTTGCAAGTTAACAGTTTTCATGTGAAAGCAGAGTCCACTTCACTGCACTGAGGTGCAGACAACTGCTAAGATTCTTCTATTTGGTCTCCTTTTCCTTTAAAATCTTAGCCCTAGCCCCTGCGGTCTACATTGAATTATATTACTGTTTAAATCTGGCTTACCAAGAATCTAGTAAGGAAAAAAAGAAGAAAAATTTGTATCAGCTTGTAAAATTACCACAAATTGATCAAGCCAATAAAGAACATGACAAAATGGCCAGTTAGGTAATGTCGGTCGGGTTTTTTTTTCCGCGGGTGGGGGGGGGGGGGGGTGTGGGACAGTAATATGCTCCTTGTTAAATGTGTTAACTTATAACCAAGAAACACCAAACACTTACTTTTGCAAAGTCCACATCTTCTGCAAGTTGCTTTCCTGCGCTGTGAACACCAAAAATTTGCACTCGTTGCTTTGCATCAGGCAGACCAATATACAAACGACGGTCAATACGTCCAGGCCGAACAAACTCAAGGTCCAATTCATCTGGCCTATTGGTAGCACAGATGAAAATCACAGCTTGTCTAAGTGAGAACCGATCAACGCCAGTTCTTTCCTTCCTAGACATGATAAAGAGCTAAATGTGAAAATTAATTTTACAGGGAAAAAAGAAAACCTAAAAGGGTAGCATAGATTAAAATACAAGGTAAACAACACAAAAAAGGTAAAATACAGAATTAAGAACAATTAACTGACTTCCACAAAGCCAACAAATAAAGGCAAAAAGAGCAGGTTATAATTAATTCCACTATATGAGAAACTAATGGTCCCAACGTGCTTTAGGCTTAGTAATTGTTATATACTTATATCAACATAAACTAGCCATTACCTTTAAAAAAAAAAAAAAAGAAAAAAAAACCCTAGCCATCGAATCTTTAGATAACCCACAACCTATGAGACTTAGTAAGTGCCAGCACCTATCTTTCACAAACCAGAGTCTTTACCTCCCACAATAACAAACCGATAACAAATGTCATGGATTGTCAAGGTCACTCGACATACAAGGATTATCCAAACTACAGTGTTGGCATGTCTTTAGTAAAAAAAAAGACAATGAATCCTTAAAAGAAGAAGAAGAAATGCAAGGAAGAACTCCACATTCTTCAAGACAAGACAAGACAGCTACGTTCCAAAAGCAAAAGAGGTGTTACACAACGGTACTCAGAACAAATAGACCCCATTCAAAAAATGACCACCCACCCCCCCAAAAAAAAAAGACCTCTTGAATGTTAAATGGCATCTCCTCTCTTAGTCATGAAAATTTGAATTTTCATTAGCTGACCTAGCCACCTAAACTCCCACCCAATGGATATAGATAAGCACACACCCTTAAAGAAAACTTCTAGACCTGCTATAATAGCAGAGTCAACTGCAACCATCACTGAGGCCAAACCCATGCTGGAAGCCTCCTTTATAGGCTTCAAGAAGGGCTAGAAATTGTATTAGCACAATATACTGGCTGCATAGAAAGAGCAAGCACAACCTTCCCTAGTGATCCGTCTAAAGATCCATCTGACAAAAGTTACCACGAAAACCCGTCATAATATAAGTTTCTGAATAGCCTTCAGAAGTATTTTTCAGGAAACGAGAAGACTGCAAACAGGCTAAATTAATACACTTACTCCCCATCAAGCTGTCCAATCAGAGCCTCAAACGTTGCCCTTCTTCGAGGATCCTTTCTTGCATGCCTTCCAGCAATAGCATCAATTTCATCAACAAATATGAATGAAGGAGCCTGTACAGAGTGAAGTGGAATATAAAAAACAAAACAAAATTAACAGTAGTGAAGTGGAATATAAAAGACAACAAAATTAGAAGAAAGAAACATGAAATAAAGGAACAAAAAGAATGCAAAGAGAAGGATGAGGCATCCTTCAGAGTTGAAGAGAAGAAATGGAAAAGGAGAATAAAGACAATAAAAAGATACAAAGCTTTAAGCCATTGAAGTATTTTCTAATTGATGCTCAGAAGTAACACTCATTTTGGCTTACAAGTCCGCTTCCAAGTTAGCTGACCCTATCTCATTACCAGTAGAGAAATCACCCCAAGTCCATAAACGAGCACCCCATGGGACTAAGTGCTCTAGCGCAGCTACAGTGTAAAATTACAATATTTGAACACTATCCCATGCTAATAGAAGATAGTTATGATTGTGCCAGGGGTATTCATGTCTTCATAAACAGAAACTAATTATTTTTTTTTGATAGGTAATAACAAACTTTATTGATAATAAAAGTACAATGAATTTACAATAGTAAACTCACTGCACAGAAAAGAATACAAACCAATCAAAAAGAAAAACTAACAAAAATAAGGAATTCAAACAAAGAATGACAATGCGTAAACCCCCAAATACGGGACCACTCAAACAAAGTCCTAAGTAGTAAGGACTTCACACAGTCTACAAGTCTCTCAGTTTCCTCAAAAGTTTGGGCATTGCGCTCCTTCCAAATTAATCACATAAGACACACTAGAACCATATTCCACACATTTGAAGTGTGACTCCCCAACCAATTCCATCATGCAGAGAGAAGAGAAACAACATTCTTCAGCATCACCCACTGAACCCCAAACAAACGAAGGGCTTCACTCCACAAGGTATGAGTATACTTACAATGGATCAATAAGTGATCCACAGTTTCCTCTTCACATCGACAAAGGCAGCACCAATTAACAAGAGGTAAATTCTTCTTAACAAGGTTGTCTATAGTAAGAATCCCACCCCTAGCAGTTGTCCATAAGAAGAAAGCCACCCTTTTAGGTACCTTAACACACCAAATGCTCTTCCAAGGAAAAGACACCAACGGGATTGCTAGCAATGAAAAATAGAAAGAGTGCACATCAAAAACACCACTACGATTCAATTGCCATATCATGGTATCATCACTCCCTCTAGGTAGTTTGGATGAGATATGCGCAAGAAAATCATAAAAGATCCCTGTCTCCCAATCTTGAAAAGCACGATGGATGCTTAAGTTCCAGCTTCTACTACTCCCATCCAATGCACACTCAACCATATCAGAAATCATAGCTGCCTTATCCACAGCAATAGCAAACATTGCCGGATATAAATCCTTCAAGGCAGTAGGGCTACTCCAAGGGTCATACCAGAATCTGATACGAAAACCCTCACCCGCCGCACACAACACATGACCAAAGAAGCTCTCAGCCCCTTTCCTAATGTTCTTCCACATACCACATCCATGCGTCCCTCTAACAACTCTAGTACACCATCCCCCACTGGTCTCCCCATACTTGGAAGCTAGAACTTGTCTCCATAAACATGTGACCTCATTCCCAAATTGCCATAGCCACTTTCCAAGCAAAGCTTAGTTAAACAGCCCAATCTTCCGGATCCCCAAGCCACCTGCCTCCACTGGCCATACAACTTTCTCCCAAGCAACAAGTGAGAATATAAAAACATCATTAGATCTCCCCCAAAGGAAATTCCTCTGAATCATCTCTAATCTGTCCGCCACATGTTGTGGAATAGTGAACAAAGATAAATAATAAGTAGGGAGACTTGATAAGGTACTCTTCAATAAAGTAAGTATACCCCCTTTTGACAAATATAACTGCTTCCAACCTACGAGCCTTTTTCCATCCGTTCAATGATAGGGTTCCATATTGAGGAATCCTTATAATGTGCCCCCAAAGGCATACCCAAATAAGACATTGGTAAACAGCCTACCTTACAACATAAAATACGAGCTAGGGCATCCAAATTCCCACAATCTCACTCTTACCAACATTTACTTTCAATCCTGTGATAACTTCAAAGAAGATTAGAACCATACGAATATGTAATAATTGTTCCTCGGAAGCATCACAAAAGAGAATAGTATCATCAACAAACAAAATGTGAGAGATATGCAAACCTCCACTTGTATTATGGCTTGCTTGGAATCCACTGAGAAAGCCTCCATCTTCTGTCCTTTTCAACAACCTACTCAACACCTCCATTACCAATAAGAATAGGAGTGGAGATAAAGGATCCCCTTGGCGAAGACCACGAGAGTTGCCAAAGAAGCCAGCTGGAGACCCATTAACAAGCACTGAAAAACGGGCAATAGAAATACACATCTTCATCCATCTCCCCCAATTCTCCCCAAAACCCATCCTCTCCATAAGGTAAAATAAGGCACTCCAACTCACATGATCATAAGCCTTCTCAATATCCAATTTAATAATCACACCCAGAATACCACTCTTCAATCTACTGTCCAAGCATTCATTTGCGATTAGAACAAAGTCAAGAATCTGTCTTCCCCCAACAAAAGAATTCTAGGAGTTGGAAATAAGTTTATCCAACGCACAACGTAGTCTATGTGCCAAGACCTTTGAAAGTAGCTTGTACAAACTACCCACAAGGCTAATAGGGCAAAAATCTCTAATATTGACTGTACTAAGCTTCTTGGGTATCAAATACAAAAAGGTGGCATTGAGAGATATTTCAAAGATACATTCTTTGTGGAAGTCTGCAAAAAAAGCCAAAATCTCCTTCTCAAGAACACATCAGCATTTTTGAAAGAAAGCCATAGTAAAACCATCTGGACCGGGGGCCTTATCACCCTTAGCCTCCCGTAGGGCTGCAATGATCTCCTCCTTCTTAAACTCCCTTTCTAAAGTAAGCCTATCGGTTTCATCCAAATTGGCAAACTCTAAACCATCAATAGTGGGCCTCCAAGATTCGGTTTCCTGGTACAAAGACTTATAAAAACCCACCACTTGATCCTGAATGGCAGATTCATCCTCATACAAAATGCCCTCAACCTCCACAACTCTCATAGCATTTGTACGTCTATGAGAATTAGCAAGCCTATGAAAAAACCCAGTATTATTGTCACCTTCTTTTAAGTACAAAGCCTTCAATTTCTACCTCCAAGAAATCTTCTCCAAAGAAGCTAAATATTCAATATCAGCCTTTATCTCAACTCTTCTTGCACTATCTGCCGGTGACAAAGATTGCATCCCTTCTCTCAAATCTAAGTCCAAAAGCTCAGACAGCAAGCATTTTAAGACTCTCAAACTTGCAAACTTTAATGTGAGCAGATGCAAGCCCTCATCACAAGTTTGCAAGCTCTTAACGAAATAACAAAATAGTGGGTAAATTATAGAAAAGGAAAATATAACAAATTCCACAAACTACAGAAGAACAGGAGAAATGACTATTGATTTTGGGTGATTCCAACTATTTGACGCAATTGCAACAAACCAAAAAATGTTAAAACTCATTCAAAGCATGAAGATGCTAGGACTGTATGCCCAGTAAATTAGACTAATAAAGGAATCAGAATTATCTGAGTATCTACCCTTTTTTTATAAGCCAAGAATAATTTTAGTCAAAAAGAAGAGGAGTAACTCAAGTATACAGGAAGCATACAAGAGGTCCTCCTAAAAAATTACTCTAAAGTTTAATCAAAATCAAGAAAATTGGCTACTTTTTATTATTAAGTAGCAAGAGCTTTAAGGCATTAGGACTTCAAATGTGAAAAATCCCCAACTTCTAGCTTGACGATTTTTGATAAAAATATAATTTTACTCATAGTAATAAATGACACAAAATAATGCTTTTGCAAATTATAAATGAGAGAATGCTTACATTTCTCCTGGCAATAGAAAACATCTCATTGATCCTTGCTGCACCACTTTTTTCACTATCTGTAAACTCTGCTCCGGAAGCAAAAACAAAGGGCAACCCACTTTCCTTTGCCAGTGTCCTTGCAAAGAGAGTTTTCCCCGTTCCAGGAGGTCCAGAAAGAAGAACACCCTGTTGAGAACACAGTCATCATAAACTATCATACTATTACACTTCTATAAATTATAGGACAGATCAAATAAAAGAAGTCTCTATCTTTATAATACTAGAAATAGTTACCCGAACAAATTTCACGCCTTTTTCATAATACTGCATGGGATTTCCCATATAAATCATTAACTCATCGAGAAGGTCCCAAACATCACCCCCTAATACCACTTCCTTATACATTGAATTTGTGTCACCAACATCCCCAACTGGCTGGTTGAGTACAAAAAGTATGAGAATTTGAGGATTTTTATAAGAGATAAGCAAGGAAACAACAAATGCAGAGTTAAAGATATACCAGTATGAAATTTTCTGCATAAGCCATGTCAAAGAGCTGGTTATACTTTTTATATAGGAAACGCTTAGAAGTGATGCTTAGAAGCATCACAGACTCCCTTATAAACCACAGAATCAATATTCCAGGCAGTAATGCCATCACAACTTTCAGAAAGTAATGGATCTGACGCTTTTGAAGGAGATCTACTTCAACTCCAGAACTGGATATAATCTCAAACAAATGAGGGTCTAGTGGAATATCGACCTATCAAGTATAATGATCAGTAATTATAAAAGTAGGAATGATATGTTTCAGATCTGGTAGTAAAAACAACAGCAGCAACCATTAGATGGTAGACTTACAACATATTCTAATGGGAAACCTTCTTTCATTGTCACATACAATCTCTTTAGGTCCTCGGTAAAAACAACAGCAGCAACCTGTCCAAAAAGAGTCCACTGGATCAGTAACTGCATACCTACTTACATTATTAAATGTTTGAACTGCACTAGAGAATGAAGTTTTTGAAAGGTGTCAAATTAACATTTGAATTGACTTTATTTTACATCATTAGCATTTGAAGTCAAAAGCTTGACCAGGATGAGTGTAGATCCTAAGGCTCAATTCCACACGATTATCATTGCTTGTACAGTAATGCAGATAGTATTTCAATATATGATTCTGCATCAATTGTCTATACAATCTGACTACCAAGGGTGCGGACAAAAGAGGGGGGGGGGGGGGGAGATGGGGTTAAATATGCACATATGTACATGGATCATAAAATCTCATCTAAACCAACTGGTGGATAAAAAGAATTGAAATTTCATGCAATACCCAGCAACAAGACAGCAATGAACCCACAAAGAAGAGAGAAAGAAAAAAGTGAAGGAAAATAACACTTTTACCTCAGAGCAATCGAGTTTGTGAAGAAAGTAAGTATAAGGAAGTTTAGGACGATACCGCCACCATCTCTTGGATATCCATAGTGCTCTGGTTCCTTGTGTTTCCGTGACCTTTTCCACCACATCCTTGCGAAGACTTTTTTCAACCTCTTTCATGTCAAACTCTACCACATATTTGGCATTTATGGAATCTAATTGCTCAGCTAACTTTTCTTTTTTGAGGATCTCCTTCCATGTATTAAGTCTTTCACGCCATGTTCCTTTACTTTCCTCTGCCAAGCAAGACGAGAATGAATTGGCTGTTAGGAATCAAACAGTCCATACATCAAAACACTATACAGAGGTACAATCCTAGGGAAACTAAGGGTCCATTTGGATACAACTTATTTTTATTGAAAACTGAAAACACTATAGCAAAATAATTTTTAAATGTGTGAATAGTGTCGTGAGACCCATTTTTAATGAAACAATTGTTGAAAAATGAAGTCTGTGGGTCTTGTGAACAGTGAATAGTCAACAACTGCAGCTAAAAAAAAAAAAAGAAAGAAAGAAAGGAAATGTGATGTACAAAACGCAGACGCGCAATTCAGCCGGATCCAAACAGTCACTAACAATCAACTTTAATGATTTTACAATAATAACAATGTTAAGTTTATCTTGAAGGCAGCCTAAGAGTGACATGCACAAATAATGATAGATCCACTAATTTTGTGGAGAAGTTTCAAAAGAATCATGGCTGCTCATGCATAGAGGAGTTTGAAAATGAACACTGAACTAGGTGGATGAGCTAAAAGTCTAAAAAAATAACTGGGTTCAACAATGGCCTGACACAAAGTCTTATATTTCCCCTTTCTTCTTCTTCTTCATCTATATTATGCACTCAATTTAGATCACCAATGTCAGTCTATATATGTATCTCGAGCACTAAGAATGGTTGTTAAAATCAAAATCCTACAAGGAATGGTAGAAGGGTCTTTTAGATTGGATCGAGAATCATAAGATTTTAAGAATCATCAACATAGGTAATAAAATCTTCTTTTAGTAGAAAATGAGAATGATAATCTGTAATTAATTAAATTTATCTTAAAATATAAATAAGTTTTAACTATAACACATTGATGATAACCTACACTAAATGAAATAAATTTTAAAAAGATAAAAGTAGATATCATTAAATATAAATAAGTTTTTAACTATAGAACATTACAACAATAGTATCTACATGTGTTTTATTTTTAAGAGAATCAATTAAATATAAGTTAACTAATCATTCAATTGTATTGCCTTCATTCTCTTATGTGCTTTTGATATGTCAAATGGAGAGAAAAGAGTTTCAAGACAACAGAAGATGACAATTAGATTTAGTAAGAAATTTTAATATCTAAGATGTCAATTAGAGCTAAAGATTTATCTTAGAGAAGAGATGAATTTGTTTCAATAGCTGATTTTTTTAAGTTTAGCTTACATGTCCAAACAATTAGCTATAAATATGTCAAACAATCACGATCTTACCAATCCCATGATTTGGATCTTGATCTTACTAATTAAATATTCTAGTGCAATCCAGAGCATTTAACAATTCTAGGATGGAAGGATCTTAAGATCCTACCATCCATAACGGGATTTTACAGTCATGGAACTAAGTGATTCCTTTAAATGTCTCTATCTACTTTGCAACAAATAAATTTAAAATAAACAACAGAATATGAAGTGCATCACAAAAAATGTGGACATTATTCCCTTTGTATGTAAAATCATTGTTCCATATTATCTTTCTCAATAAAGCTTGAACCTTTATGTGATGGTAAGTGCCTTCCAGCCAAAGCCGCATGTCGTACATTTGAGTTTTGGAATTAGCCTCCCAAAAGAAAATTTTGGGGGTAAGGCTGCCTAACCCATAGAAGTGGAACCTTTGCACACAGGGTATGGCCTTTTTTCACTATGATCTTTCTCAATATATCAAAAAGCTCATGCATTTTAACTTCTTATCAAATCCTTATGGATATCAACATAGGAAGAATATTTGCAATCAGAACAAACTCATAAGTCATAACAAACTAAGATATACAGCACTAGTCCCAAAAGCTTAAAATGATAGCAAATGGTGAATCTAATCACTTAAATATTGTTCTAACATACCGAATGCAAAAGTCAAAATGTATGAGCAAGAAAGAAAAGAGAGAATATGTAATGTGGCCTTATCCCAAAGTACACAACATTTTAAGCACACACATGCACTAAGATACTTAACTAACCCAAAATTTGTAATCAGAACAAACTAAGATTATACTTAGATAAACTATCATTTGTCCCAAAAGTTTAAGACAATAGAAATGTTAAATTCAATGATTATTGGTTTTGTAATTAAAAGTACACGGTTTTGTCACCTCTCCAACTATCTCCCCATTATGTAGGATTTTATTGGCCCAAGCACTTATTTGTTGAGGAGAAACTGATCCACTTCGAAGTTTTTGAAGTTTATACCAATCGATCATAGAAGAAAATTTCTTATTCATTCCGATTAAGCTTCCTTCCTATTCATCTGGAAGTTCTTCTCAGATGATAAGAATGTTGAATTCAATCACTTAAATGTTATTCTAACATACTGAATGTAGATCAAGAAATATTGAGCATGAAAAAAAAAGGAAAAGAGAGAACATATAATGTGACCTTATCCCAAAGTATACATCATGTTACGCACACACATGCACTTGGATACTTGACTAACCCGAAATGCTCAAGTCTTCCTTCAGTTCCTTCTTTTCTTCTGCATTCAGTTTGACATCACTGTCAATAATTTGCTTTACACTGTCCTGAGGACGCTCCAGATCATCATCCCATGCATCCTCTCCAACATAAGAACTATCATGAACAAGTGTTCCATCAGGTCCTTCAATAAACTTCTTCATTTTCAGGCCCTTCGGCATTGTCTTCCTCCATTCACTCTTCCTAAACCTGCAAAATTATAAGGAGAATCTGAGGCACTGAAATTAAACAAGCACAAGTGACAAACATCCTAAATTTCTTTGTTCTTATTCCTTTTCATTCTCATCATTTGCAATCTGAGCCATCACATTCTACCATTTATAATAGGGCAAAGATCCACCTCTTTCTAAATATTAGCAGTTGTTAATCTCAAACAAGAGGGAGGAGAATGAGGGGCAAGGGAGGACTTGAATACGCCTTGATGGATTGGGCCGATTGGCTTTATTTTCTTCTTATCTTTTGTTGGACAAAGATTTTAGAGAAATAGCTTTTGCCTGAGTTGTATTGCTTAATCTAATGTTACTCTCAAATCCCAAGCCATCTGCCATCTATCTATTAGGTGTAAGCAAACTACCCAGTGTAATCAGGTGTATTTAAGCTTTCCTAGGACGAGTTGGGTTTGATTAGAAACTCTATGGTCATTTAGCTGGTGCCTGGGTTGAGTCATAAATCCATATATTGATTGAGATTGCCATAGTGTGAAAACTCATAAAGGAAGAAAATTTAAAATTTTTCATTAAGTGAAGATAACTTCATTAATGAAAGATCAGAAGGATTCACTTAGTTAACAGGATGTATGCAAAAGTATTCTAAGATCTAAGGAGGAGATTTAAACTTGAATTCTAATCCTCATGTAATCAAGATGGAGTAGTGGAGTTGTTTCTTATTGTCTAATCACAAAATAATAATAACTTCACCAAGCTATTAGCATCTTGTCATGTCATTAGAATACAAAGAAATTGATTGCATCTGTGGATAAAGTAAAAAATTCACTTACTTTCTAATATTGCTAGGAGATGGCTCAGGAATCAATGCCTCCATGTAAGCCTCTGTTAACTCCTTTCTTTGGCGATTTAAGATAGGAGCTCGAATTGCCATATATATTCCTTTGTAGGAAACTATTGCAACAAATATATAGAGAATTAAGGCACCAATTCGTTTAGGCTCCCATGTTTTGATATCCTAGAGAAAGGAGAACAACCATATCATTATCCACTTCATAAAAATTATATACAGATTGGAGAAAACTTCTCATAAGGTAAACTAGGACAGGCATTGTCCACCATTACAATCTCAAAAGGCAAATTTTCCTCGTCTTGAAACATTTGAGGATCTTCATAAGGTGACCAAGATTCAAGGATGAACATTGAATACACAAGTGCAAAGAATTTTTTTTTTTTAAACCTTTAAAACAAGATAACACTGAAGAAACCACAAACTTTAATTCAATTTGGAGTTGTTCCAATTCGCTTATAGAAAGGTTTATGAAGCAGTGTCAGGTCTGTTGTCAAACTTTGCATTACATGCCTTCCAATTTCAAGAAACAAGTGGGGGAACAAAAGGTGAAGAAGAAAGAAAAATGGTAGCTGACATATATGTCCCAAAATATCCAAACTTAACTAAATTTCTTTGAAAAGGGAAAAATTTTCATCCTATGTGCCATGCTAGGAAGCATGGACATTGGTATGGGTACGACATGGTGATACAAGCAATTTCTGAAAAATTATAACAAGGACACAGCGGGTATGACACCTCACATAAAGTGTATGTTCTTCCTAGGTGCCATTTATTGTTGCATCCTTGCATATACTTAATAATTACATGCAATGCTCAAAATTTTCCATTTCCACCAAGTTCATATATGCTATCCTTATCTGTATTAGTGTGCACACTAACAACCAGCTAATATACAATGCCCCAACAGTTCAGAAGAAAGTACTCAAACTTGTCCCTTTTCTATCCTTTTCCTGCAATTTCTTATCTACCAAACAGAAATTAAAACAAAAGGGTCTCAAAGTGCAGAATTACCTTCCAACGCTCCCACCGATTCCAACTCACAAATTCAGGCACTAACTCAGTCCTAAACCGTTCCAACTCACCCCGACCTTTGCTGACCCCTTCCTTTGCTCGCCCCACAAACTCACCCACCTTCACATTGGCATCTTCCAAGTCAAACCCAGTTTCCTTCTTCACTGACTCACCGAGTTTCGACCACAACCGCTCCGAGCCACGCCGGACAGACTGAGTCAGCCTCAGCCATGAAAACCCATTAGACCCATTTGGGTTTGCAGAAGCTAGAACACGAAAATTGGGTCTGTGGTGGGAATTTTTGGACCTGGGGTTCTTAGGAAGCTTGAGAAGAATGAGAGTTTGAGAGTTGGGTGTGAGTGGAGCTGAAGAAAATAAAAGTGGGTTTGGTTTGTATGGGACCGTAAGCTCCATCTTTAGTTTGGATTGGTGGAACTTGATAGATTGAAGAAGACAGTGTTTGTTAAAAGAAAGCAGCAGTGTGTCTATGTGTTGTGTTTTGCTGAAGACTGTGAAGTAGTGGATTTTAGTACTGTTTTTGGGGTTTTGGGGTTTATCTAATTATCTGTGCAGCTTGTTTATAATTTAGATTTTTCCTTTTTTTAAGAAAAAAAAAAAGGTTTGGAGAAGATTTAAAAAAAAAAAAATTGAGAAAAAAAATTTAATATAAGGTAAGATTTTTTATTATTGCTATTAAATATAAGCTAACACTTCTTTCTCAAAAATAAAAAAAAAAATAAAAAGCTAACACATTTTTTTTCACCCTATAATTTATTAATTATAACGTATAACCTATTTGTTATTTTTCTTATAAAATAATTAAATTTTTTACTTGTCTTATAAAATTTAAAATTAATATGACATATATATATAGCATATTATTATTGTAATTAAAGTAAAATATAATTAAAAAATTTCTATTTTTAGGGACATAATGAAAATTCACAATTGGATTGAAGAGTGAAGATACTGAAAAGGACCGAATTTGACATAATGGACTAAAATGAACCAAACTGGACCAATTTAGTATTTTAGTTGATATTTTGCAATATTATTTTAGTATCATATATATATATATATATATATATAGAGAGAGAGAGAGAGAGAGAGAGAGAGAGAGAGAGAGAGAGAGAGAGAGAGAGAGAGATTTTCGACTTTATGGCGTCCACTCCTGGTGATAGCTCTTTATCCTTACAGACCAAGATACCAATTGGTTTTTGGTATAGGCAGTGGTTGAATCTCATATCTCTTATTCAATGATTAGAACTTTACTAGTTGAGCTAATTGAAACTTACTAGTATCATAGTTTATAATAAACTGGTTTGTAACTCCATGCATATGCATGGATACACTTAAAGATATACAATAAGATGCATAATATAATTCTTATATATATAATTTAAATACTGTTGATAGTCATTTTATAATTTAACTCTTTATATATTGTGGGGCTAGAGAATTTGTGATCCCGGCTCACTTTCCATTGGGGCCCAAGGCCTACGCCGAGGAGAGGTGTTACCAAGAACGTGCAACGAAAGTCCAAATGGCTTAGAGATATAGCCGAGGACGATCCTGTCCTCGGCGTCCCAAAACCTAGAAGGAAGGGACGGCATGCCATCAAAGGCGGCCCCTATAGCTCTCCCAGAAGAAAGGGCGAGTACATTGTAGGAGCAGTTCAAGGAAAACTGTCATATCTGCATTGAATGCGCCAACAAACGTCCTGGCCACCTTAATGGGGAAAGGACCCCTGAACAGTGCGGTGACAAAAAATAAGGGAAAGGCTGCCATTACTGCAATTAAATACTCTGCGCCTGACAGAGCCATGCTCTTCAGCTTTTACAATCACCCCCAACCACTTTGGGTATGGGTTGATAATACAAGTATCAGCCCTATAAATCTGAACCTACACGTGGACGTTCGAGGGGAGGGAAAAGCTAGTATAAAAGGAAAATGATGTATTGCCAAAAGGGGGAGCACAAAGGGATAACAAGAACAAGAAACTCCTTGGACGAGGGCCAAGAACCAGAGCCATTCAGGCCGTGTCGAGGAGAACATTTTCTTGGATAAACTCAATTCACCTCTGTGCGACCATCATGAACACCATGACTAATAACTGTCCGGTGACCCAAGCCTAGCCTTTTAGCCCACTCTCTACAAATTTATTGTTTGGGCCTTTAACGTTCAAACCCAATACACCAATTTAGGATCGTTACAAATTGAGTCCTTACAATTGGCGTCGTCTGTGGGGAGGTTTGTGCGTTGGCACAGGCTGCGGTTAATCATGGTAGGATCAAGCTCCTGTCAAACAAGGGTCTGCAAAAGCCCATCTATCATTTCCGGCAACACGTAGTTGTCGTCCTAACTCAGCTCCCACTCAAGGCTGCACTTCGAAGTGCTAGTGGCGCGGGCAGTTCTAGGGGCTTCCAACATCAAGTTTATGCCCCACACACCTTTGTCAAGGGGCTAATCCTCGCGGGTCCAGTAGCTCGATTCACCGAATTCCTCTAAGTTTTGGATAGAATCAAGGTCTTGTATGGTCCTCGAACTCAAACCTATGGGGAAACCAACTATTTTAAGAAAATCTAAGTTTTGGACAGAATCAAGATCTTGCATGGTCCTCGGACTCAAACCTATAGGGAAACCAACTACTTTAAGAAAATCTAAGTTTTGGATAGAACCAAGGTCTTGCATGGTCCTCGGATTCAAACCTATGGGGAAACCAACTACTTCAAAAAATCTAAGTTTTGGACAGAACCAAGGTCTTGCATGGTCTTCGGACTCAAACTTATGGGAAAGCCAACTACTTCAAGAAAATATAAGTTTTGGACAGAACCAAGGTCTTGCATGGTCCTCGGACTCAAACCTATGGGGAAACCAACGACTTGAAGAAAATATAAGTTTTGGACAGAACCAAGGTCTTGTATGGTCCTCGGACTCAAACCTATGAGGAAACCAACTACTTCAAGAAAATATAAGTTTTGGACAGAACCAAGGTCTTGCATGGTCCTCGGACTCAAACCTATGGGGAAACCAACTACTTCAAGAAAATATAAGTTTTTGACAGAATTAAGGTCTTGTATGGTCCTCGGACTCGAACCTATGGGGAAACTAGTCACTAAAAAATATAAGTGTTAGACAGAACCAAAGTCATGGATGGTCCTCGGACCTTCAGCTCTAAGGAGACTAACACAACCGAGTGTTTAGCCCCGGTGCAATTATACTTTGGTCCTCGGACCGGATGCCAAAAACAAGCTGAGACTATGAATGTCGTCAGGAACGTGGCAAAGCACCCTAGTGCCCGGTGACCCTCTCGGACGGTTCATTTTAGGTTAACCATCCTCGGGTGAACACCCCATATGCAATACAGAATATTCAGCTATTATCCTGGTTAGTCTTATATGGTTAACCTACTTCAAGTCGGTATTATTGTGCCCGTCAGTTTTAATAAATTCAAAGTGATAACTCTTTGTTAACAAGGGTTTCGGCCCTAAGTCCTGTTCGAAAGAAAGGGACACCGGCACATCCATTCACAAAATAATTATTGCAGAAAAGAAAAAACAAGCAAAATGGGATAAAGTCATCTTTTATTAGACAAAGAAGTAGTACAGCGTACAATAAGGGGCTTAGACAAGCCTACACTAGAAGCCTACTACAGAAGCAAAAAGAAAAAAAAAAAAAATACATGGGAACGATAAATCCTTCAATTTTGCTCTAGCAGCGATTAAGCACGTCCGAATGACACCAGTGATGGAAGAGAAGAAGAAGCAGAGGCGCCTAGGTGGCACCAGTGATGGAAGAGAAGAAGAAGCGGAAGTACCTAGGTGGCACCAGTGATGGAAGAGAGGAAGAAGCGGGGATGCCAAATCCCCGTACCAGCTCTGACTGCAATTGAGCAAGCATCACATTAGCAACAATCGAGCGAGAACGGATGGTACCGGCGATGAGAAATCTCAGTGCTGTCACACCAAAAATTTGATGCGACCTCCACCTGTTTCGGATTTTGGCTGAAGGAAGAAGAGTCTCCTTTCTTGCCTTATCAAGAGGAAGAAATGTCTTGAGTCTTTGTCTCCCTTACCCTGACCGGGCCATGTTGGATCTCGAAGATACCCAAGGCCTTTGAAGAGGGTGTGGTCCCCTCACCCTCATCATGGCCTTTACCATGTCACCCCCTAAGGCTCAGTCACACTGGTAGTGGGGACTTTGGGCACAATAGGAGGGTTGGGAATTTGAAAAGCTTAAAGTGTTTGCGAATAAAGAAAATAACCTCCCACCTTGCTTCTTATATGGGGGTAAGCCTGGTGACATTTAATCTGTGCAAATCTCCAAGAAAAACTATAAACGAGATAAGTCTCGCCCAATTCCCAAAGCAGTCTTCAGCTGTTGGATTTACGTCACCTCGTAAAGAGACCTTATTAAAGGCGTGCCTCGTGTACCGAAACGGTAGAGACGTGGCGTGGGTAAACTAAAAGAATGTCTCATAACCAAGAGCGTGTCCCAAGCAAACAAAGAGGCTTCGGCATTGATAAAGGACAAGACTTGGCAAGCCATGACATAGGCCCGACGTCACCAAAACCCTCATCTCTGTCCGAGGAGCCGGACAGCAGGATTTTGAGGGGCTATTGTGGGGCTAGAGAATTTGTGATCTCGGCCCACTTTCCATTGGGGCCCAAGGCCCACGCCGAGGAAAGGTGTTACCGAGGACGTGCAACGAAAGTCTAAATGGCTTAGAGATATAGCCGAGGACGATCTTGTCCTCGGTGTCCTAAAACCTAGAAGGAAGGGACGGCACGCCATCAAAGGCGGCCCCCATAGCTCTCCCAGAAGAACGGGCGAGTACATTGTACAAGCAGTTTAAGGAAAATTGTCATCTCTGCATTGAATGCGCCAACAAACGTCTTGGCCGCCTTAACGGGGAAAGGACCCCTGAATAGTGCGGCGACAAAAAATAAGGGAAAGACTGCCATTACTGCAATTAAATACTCTGCGCCTGACAGAGCCATGCTCTTCAGCTTTTACAACCACCCCCAACTACTTTGGGTATGGGCTGATAAGACAAGTATCAGCCCTATAAAGCTGAACTTACACATGGACGTTCGAGGGGAGGGAAAAGCTAGTATAAAAGGAAAATGATGTATTGCCAAAAGGAGGAGCACAAAGGGATAACAAGAACATGAAACTCCTCGGACGAGGGCCAAGAACCAGAGCCATTCAGGTCGTGCCGAGGAGAACATTTTCTTGGATAAACTCAGTTTACCTCTATGTGACCATCATGAACACCATGACTAATAACTGTCTGGTGACCCAGGCCTAGCCTTTTAGTCCATTCTCTACAAATTTATTGTTTGGGCCTTTAACGTTCGAACCCAATACACCAATTTGGGATTGTTACAAATTGAGTCCTTACATATATAATTCCTATATATAATGTAAATTGTCTATATTTTATTTATTTATTTATTGTGAAGCACACATTTTTTTTTATGATTAATTTATTCTAAACTCTTTGGTTTTTGTATTTAATAACTCACTTGGATGAATATTTATGATGTGGTCCCATATTTGATTCTAAAATTAAGAAATAAAATTCTTTAAGAATAAATAATTTAGGACACATAGTGTAAAATTGGAACTCTAGTTTAGAATTGTAATTCAAGTTTCTCTCGGCTTTACCTATTATTATTATATATATAGATGATAGCGGATTGGAAAAATTACACTAAAATTTAAAGACAAAAATAATATGGTGTAAAATAAAATTAAAAAAATAAGAGAGAAAAGAAAAAAAGAAAAAGAAAAAAAATAGTAGTAATAATTTAGTGAAAAACAATTTAACATACAAAATTTAATTAACAAATGGAGTGCTAGCATTTCTACGCAACTAAGGCCAACATCGTCAAATCAAATAAAACCCCATGGCCATGGTGAGAAAAGAAAACCATTATAAGAACCTCTCTCTCAAATTTTTTAATAAACTTTTATGGGTTGTAATTTTTTGCTTATTATAATTGTGTTTGAAAGCTAAGAAAATGTGAGAAAATAATAAATTAAAAAAGATTTTTTTTATAGAATTTTTAGAAATGCAATTAAACACTTGAAAATATTTTCTTAAACATTTTCAAAAATGCAACCAAGCAGGAAAACACTTAAAAATATTTTATTTTCTATAAACTATTTTCACCTTGGGTCGAAAAATATTATCAAGAGAAACAAACGCAGTCTAGGATATGAATAGGTTTCCTCCTGCATCAAATGTTTGTATTAATATCCCTGTTAACTCATGAACTGAAAAATAATCTTGGGTGGAGTATGAATTTGAATCCAAGGAGAATAAAACTCATAATTCACACCTATATAGATATATAATATATTGAGAATTATATAACCATTTTTTTTTTAAATTTAGTGAATAATTTTAAATTCATCTCAATTTAAATTTTACATTTAAAAAAAAATAATATTATGCATTTTTTAACTATTGATATAACCAAAAATGTTATGAGCCTAGCTCCAAAAATTAAACATTAAAATAGCATTGAAGTCATATATTGGTGTGTGGATGTGTTCACGTGTTCGAAATAGCAATGAGTCTAGTATTGTATAAATATCATCCATTCAATGTGTTGCTTCTAATGTAACTTTTAATCGATTTATTTTTTAAACTTATAATTAGTAGAGTGTGGGTTTGTTGAAAATACTTTAAATAAAGATAAAAATTAGCTAAAATAATATAATAGAGCCCATAAATAATACCAAAAAGTGCAGTGGGCCATAAAAATTCTATCCATTCATATCTATGAGTGTACAACAAGAAAATTACTATTCAATGTCTTTTGTTGGGCCTTTCAAATTTTTTTTTTTTGGCACCAACATTTACAACCTGTTATGTAAATACAGAACTTATTAATTTTGGATACAATCTTTACTAAAGTTAACTTTTATTTTATAAAAAGTAAAAAAAAAACAAACTAATGAATCAGACCATGCGCTGTTAGCAGTAGGATATAATGAAATCTGACCAAATTCAAAGATGGAAGAGAGAACAGAGAACAGAGTTCAAAAGACCCAAAAACAGAACTGTTGATTCTTCCTTCTGCAACCCAGAACAACCCAAAAATGGTGTTCAAGTTTTGTAAACCTACTATAAAACCAAACAGTATGGAAGTTCATCCTCTCACCACCAACCTCATCCTACATTTCCTCTATCATGGCTGCTGCTGTTTTATTCCTCATTTTGCTTACCACCACACCACCGGTTATGGCAATCCCTCAGCTTCCAACACCACCTTTCCCTCCATTTACCACAGTCAGTTCATCACCACCACCATCACTACCTCCACTCCCACCATTCCTCTCATTCAGTTCATCACCACCACCACCACCACCACCACCACCACCACCTTCCCGGCCTGTGATTTATGTGAGCTTGGGAATTTTGACCCTCACAGCCAGTGTCATACTCCTTTTAGTCTTTGCTCACTGCACAAAGGGGAAGGACAGAGAGGAAAAGCAAGATGACACCGAGAGTAAGAGTGGGAGTGAGAGTGAGAGTGAGGGTGAGAGTGAGTCAGAGGAAGAGAGACAGTAGGTAATATTAATTTTAACATTAATAGTTTTTAATTCAGTTACCTTGATTTGGTTCATTTTGGGTGATTGTGTAGAATTTTGATTATGAGTTTTTATTACCTTTTATTAGTGTTCTCCTGATTAATCTGTCTTAGTTTTTTACTTCATTATATGTCAGGTTGTAAGAAACTTTTTTCAACAAGAAAAAAAAAATCAGGCCTAAGCAAATTTGATGTTAATTCTTTCAAGAAAAAGAAAAGGACTTTGGATGGTTCATGACATGCTAAAGGGTTTGTGTCACTGATGTGGTTTGTTTAAACAGCACAAGTGATTTTAGTGCTGGGTTTGTAAATAGGCTGAATGCCTTGTAAATTTTGAAAGGAATGGAAGCAACAACAATGATTGTATTCAATTTGTTATGAATGTTGTGCACCATTTTATAATCCTAGCCGTGTCTTGCTTTAAATGGCACAATTCATCTGGATGTGGTGGTGATTTGACCATTGCTTATGATTCTTGAGGTTTTGTTTATATGGGTTTAAGTTTTGCGGTTATGTGGTTGAGAGAGAGACAGAGGAACCGTGAGATTCAGAGGTATAACCCCGTTTGTGTTTGCTTCTTATTTAGAAGTTTAATATGAACAAACTTTCATTTTCCAACATGAATATCCTAGTTAGCCAAAGAGTCTGTAACAGAAAATGGTATGGTTATTGAGGTCAGACCATTATAATATCTCACTTCGAGTTGGAGAGTGCACTTTGGTACCAAGCAAGTATACACTTTTAACAAAATTGATTGAAATTGACAATCTTCTGAATTTTTTCCAACTTTTTTCTATCAAATCGATCAGGAGCCTCCTGATTGTAATAGAATCTGAAATTTTAATGCTCTATATTATTGTGGGGGAGGGGGGTAGGGGCACCTTATTCTTGTGATTTTAACTTTTCAATCAAATTCCATTATGTCCAAGTGCTCCTAAAACCTATGAAGCACGGGTGCGTTTCGGGACTCGGGTGCGGGTGCGGGTGCGGGTGCGGGACTCGGCAATTTTTGAAAAAGTAGGGTGCGGGTGCGGCGGGACTCGGCGATTAAAAAATTATTAAAAATATTTTTATTTATATTTTCTATATATTTTTACTATTAAAATATTCTTAAAAAACACATTAATATACTTGATTCATAAAACAAAGAAAGAAGAAGGCAAAAAACACATCTGAGGTCAGAATTTCGGCTGCTCCGGCGAGTTTTAAGGCCAATTTCGGCAGATTTCGGCCGATTTCGGCCTGTTTCGGCCGTATCGGTCGCCGGCCGATACGACCCGATATGGCCGATACGGCCCGATTCTGGCCGAAATCGGCCCGATTCGGCGCGAATTGAGCCGCGTCGGCGCGAATCCAGCCGATTCGGCTCGAATCCGAGAAAAAAAAAAAAAAAAAAACTCAGACGCGGCCGGACTCGCGGTCAACCGCGTCGGACGCCGCGTCCCGCGTCGCGCCGCGTCGGACTCGGGTGCGCCACCCTCCCAGCCGCGTCCGTGCTTTCTAGCCTAAAACATAGGTAGATCTTTTCATTCAGATAGTTGTAAATTTACATTTATAATGATAGTATTTGGACTTTCTTTTGGTCAGGATTTGGAGCAACCACAGGAGCTGGGGTATCTACTCTTGTTGGAACTGTTGCTAAAGAACACTCCGGACTTGCTCTTTCTATTTCATTCCCAATTGCTAGAATAGCTGTTGCACTCAGCATTTTAGAGTAAATGAGCAATTTCTTCAGTTATCTTTATGGTTGTATAGTTGTAGGGGTCTGTTCATCTGAAATGGCTTGTCGGCTGTCGCATAACTGATAATTGCTTTGACTCTTTGTGGTATTGTTCTTTCATTAATAAGATTTATTGAATTACCAACCAAAAAAAAAAAAAGGATCTTATCAAATGGTACAAAAATTCCAAATAGTCATACATTATACATGACTCTTTTATCTTCAGTTTTGAAGATCAATTGAACAGTTCCAGCTAGAGAACAATGTTAAGGATACAACTATACCACCTATAGCTTTATGTTCAGTCACTGAACTAACAGTAGATTAGACAAATACATGATTGGTTAGTTGATTATTTTCAGTTTTTTTACATGCAAAAGGCACATCCTTGTTGCTAGAGGTAAGCAACATATTTGCTGTTGATATCCATCAATAAGAAGGCAGCACATGGTTTTGTTCCAAGTCTCATGTTCCAAATATCATCTAGAATTACCTACTCAAGCACTTGTTCTTGTGCTGAACTCGACCAAGTCTCTCAGTGACCTGTTCATCTCTCAACCCTCGAATTTCTTCCTTCTGCTTATTAGATGATGAGAGAAGACTAATTAGAAATTCTTCCCAAACGTATCTTTTTTGACATTGTTACTAGACATATACTCAGGTGGGGCACTTGAAATGATCCTTGACGCTTGCCGCTGGTGATCATAAAACATCTTAATTATTGAATTAAAGTACAAATGAATGGAGATTTAAATAAAATTGATAAACATCAGTAATAGATTAAAAAGAAAAAAAAAAAAAAGTGAAGAACAAAAAAGGTGATAACAATTATTAAGATTTTGTGTAAATCCTAAAAATTGATAATGTATTAGAGTTTAAGTTGATAATAACAATTAAACTTCTATTTTATCCAAAACATTGATAACAATTATTAAGATTTTGTGCACATTAAAAAAATTGATAAAGTATTAGAGTTTAAGGTTTTTTTTTTTTTTTTTTTTTGAGGAAATATTAGAGTTTAAGTTGATAATAACAATTAAGTTTCTATATTATCCTTTTTTTTTTTTTGGCAATTTGGGGCAATCATTTGGCATAACCATGGCTTTTAGCCCCAACTTTTATTATATCTATATTATTATATATAAGAGGATTCCCTTTTTTCAACTTAATTTTTATGTGGTTCAAAAATACTCTTATTAATGAAGGGTAACTTCATGTAGAAATAGGGTCATAAATGTCAAATAACAAATTTCATTTTGAATTCAAAAAGAGAATTTTTAAAATTTAGGATTTTTTTTTTCTTTATGTTCAGAGGCTAGTATATATTTATGCCCGTGCGATGTACGACTTAATCAAAATTCATATGTAAATAGTTTTTTTTTATTCATTTACTTAAAATTAGATAATAGAATAGATAATAAAAATATTTAAATATTTTACTTTTAAGTTATATAATAAATTCATATTGTGTGAAACTAAGGTATTATGAAATACATACATACATATATATATATATATATATAATAAGTAATAACTTATTAAAAGTGCAATAAATATGTTTATTTTCAGAATGCATAAGATGGTTTATTCTTTTTTTTTTTGTATATTATTTTTTGTCAATATCATGAAACAAAATTTATATGCTTTTCTTCAAACTTGTGTGGATTTGAATTTGTCATTTACTTTTCTGCAAAATTTATCATTATTTAATATATATATATATATTAGTTTTTTTTTTTGGGTTACTTTATCCTAATTTTTTTTTACTTAAATTAGATTTTTTTAATCAAGTTTACGTTAATGTTAATACATATTAGCTATCATTTGATACTTTTTTCCACACACAAAAAAACAACAATTAACGCTTAAATTAGGCTAAAAGTAAAATTGTTATTTTATAAAAAAATTGATACAATACTTATTGTTACTTTATTTGAATAAGTCGATAAGAACAAATAGAATAAGAGTCTTACTTAAAATTAAACATATTTGTTAAATGGATTAGATGAAGAATTTGGATTATAATGAAATTAAGATTGAATAAGAATTAGATGGATTAGATAAATAATTTGTATTGTAATCAAATTAAAATTTTTATCAACTTAGAAATTATAGGAGAAGAAAAATTATATATATAAATATATTTAAAATCTAAATTTGTCATTATTTAAAATATATAATTTTTTTTTTGGGTTACTTTATCCTAAATTTTTTTTTTGTTTTGACCTAAATTAGATTTTTTTAATTAAGTTTACATTAATGTTAATACATATTGGCTATCATTTGATACTTTATCCACACACAAAAAAACAACAATTAACGTTTAAATTAGGCTAAAAGTAAAATTGTTACTTTATAAAAAAAAATTGATACAATACTTATTGTTACTTTTTCCAAATAAGTCAATAAGAACAAATAGAATAAGAGTTTTACTTAAACTTAAACTTATTTGTTAAATGGATTAGATGAAGAATTTGGATTGTTATCAAATTAGGATTGAATAAGAATTAGATGGATTAGATGAAGAATTTGGATTGTAATCAAATTAAAATTTTTATCAACTTAGAAATTATAGGAGAAGAAAAATTATATATATTTTTAAAAAATCTAAAAAAAATTATGCAATTAAAGATGCATTAGAGCATGTAGTGTAGTAATTAAAAAAAAAAAAAGTTGTTGCCTTTTTTTATAATACACTACACATAAAAAATAAGGATTAGATGAAGAATTTGGATTGTAATCAAATTAAGATTAAATAAGGATTAGATGGATTATATGAAGAATTTGGATTGTAATCAAATTAAGATTTTTATCAACTTAGACATTATAAGAGAAGAAAAATTATATATAATTTTTAAATCTAAAAATCTAAATAAAATTTTGCAATTTGGTCAAGTCATTTGGCACAACCATAATTTTTAAATCTAAAAATCTAAAAAAAAAAAAAAATGTAATATGGTGAAGCCACTTGGCACAACAATGGCGTCTAAGCCCAACTTTTATTATATAGTATATGATATGATATATATATATATATATATATTTTTTGAGATTTCTCCCTCCCTTAGGCACCTAAGGGCTTGCTTTTCTCTTTTTTGGCTCTACTCTTTACATCTGGACATGGCTGAGGATGTGATCAATGGGTTGGAG
This sequence comes from Quercus lobata, assembly GCF_001633185.2. Classification (NCBI taxonomy): domain Eukaryota; kingdom Viridiplantae; phylum Streptophyta; class Magnoliopsida; order Fagales; family Fagaceae; genus Quercus; species Quercus lobata. Next base: position 87,182,325 of record NC_044907.1, on the reverse strand, counting down.
AATATGAGATTGATGACAGAGGAGGAAGAAGTGATTACAATATTGGATGAAGGTCGGAAGGAGGAAATCGAGGGATGTGCCTTGAGTCTGATTGGTAAGTTCCTTACTTGCAAGCCATTCAATAAGCTTGCAGCCCATAACACGTTGAGACGAGCTTGGGGCTTGGAGAAGGATATACAGATTGTGGAAGTGGGATCCAATCTTTTCCAGTTTAAGTTTAGTAGAGAATTTGATTTGGATAGAGTTCTCAGGGGGGGTCCTTGGTCGTTTGACAATCAAGTGCTTTTGTTTCGTAGATGGCATAACGGTATGATGGCGACAAATGTCAAGTTTGAATCAGTGACTCTTTGGGTTCAGATCGGGGGGCACCTTTTGATATGTCATCACCTAAGGTTGCGTCTGAGATTGGGCGTCGTTTGGGGGAAGTGGTGGAGGTAGAAAAGAGAAGGAGTTTGGAGTCTCAGAACTTGTTTATGCGGGTCAAGGTGGCACTTCCATTATCTAAACCACTGCGACGGGGAGGTTTCATTGGAGGATCAGATGGGCAAAGGAGTTGGGTGGATTACAGATACGAACGTCTTCCATTATTCTGCCATTACTATGGTCTATTGGGTCATGATCTCAAACACTACGTTGAATACTTTGCATGTTGTAGGAATGGGGAAGAGGTTGCCTGTTAGTACGGAGAGTGGCTAAAGCCCACTGGTGGTCGCTCTCGCTCACCACCGAGAAAGGGTTCAACCACGACTTCGCAACAATCAAACGTTGAGCAGGTGGTCACGGAAGGGACTGATACACACAGTGGGCTGTTCAGTTCGGAGATGACGGCGGAGGGGAACGTATCCATGAAGGAAAACCCTAATGTGGAGGAAAGTCATGCATTAGGAAATAACGCAAGTCCAGGAACATCTATGGACTGTATGGCGTGCGTTACAGAGAGTGAAGGATCAGTTACAGATTGCATAGGTCCAATTAAATCGGTGAATAACACATAGGATTGAAATTTAAATGGGGTTAACGGATCACATGACGTGGCTGTGCACCATATGGATGTGATGAAGCCATTACCTGATGGAGGTCACGTGGGAAATAAAGAGCAGGTTGGGCCTCAGGTTTTAAAAACAAAACACACTTGGACAAGGGTGACACGGATGAAGGTTGGGCCGAGAACAGAAGTAAAGGAAACAAGCCCAATAAAGTTAAGGAAGAGAGGGATGGAGGAAGACCATTTTGAGTAGGATACAGAGGCTGAAAAGAAGGGAGGGAAATGTGGGAAATTCCAAGAAGAGACTTTGAAGATTGAAGTGGCGGGGGTGCAAGAGCACCCTTGTCGAGCATAATGAGGCTCCTAAGCTGGAACTGCCAAGGGCTTGGGGAACTCTTGGGTAGTTCGCAGCCTTCACAAGTTGGTGAATGATCAAGCTCCCATAGCTAGGGATGGCAATTTTGCCCCGCCCCACCCCGCACGAATTTTCCTTGCCCTGCAAAGGTGGTGGGGCGGGGATGGGGCAATATTTTGTCCCCGCACCTCGGGGCGGGGCGAGGATGGGTTTAGTATTTTTATCCCCGCCCCGCACTAATAAGGACTATAATTGTAAATTTAGTAAACCCTAAATCACTAATATTTAAAGTGAAACACAAGACATTAGATAAAATATTTTTTTATTCTAAACCTACTGCTATTGCCGCTGACCCTTCTCCCTTCTCTATAGCCTATACACATTTTTCAATTTTAAGCCAAACTCCACTCCAAGTCTCCAAGTCCAAGACGTTGATTTTTACTTTTAAGGTTCATCTCATTCCTTTTGTTTTAGTCATTTTTAAATCTGTTTTTTTCAGTTTGAATTTTGGTTCTTTTTTTCTATCTAAAATTAGTATTTTTGTTTGTAGCTATTAAAGGAGCACAGTTGAAAGGAAAAAAAAGGCTGGTCACTTATCCTTGATGGTTTTGTTCATGCAAAGACAATGTTTATTTTATTATAAGAAATTTTGAATTATGTTGTTACATATTAGACTATTTAAGTAATTGGTTTATTTAAATGCTTGGATTTTAAAACATTTTGTTTTGTTGTGATTTATATTATTGTAGCAAAAAATTTATTTATATATATATAAAATTGTAATAGAGGCAGGGCGGGGCGGGTCCCTAAGGGGCGGGGATGGGGCAAGGTAGTATGCCCCGCACCCTGGGGCGAGGCGGGGACGGGGAAGGGCAACAACCATGTGGGGCGGGGACGAAGATCCCATCCTCCGGCCCCGCCCCATTGTCATCCCTACCCACAACGTGTTTTTTGATGGAAACATGCCTAAATAGAAAGGGTTTTAAGTATCATTGTAGAGAATTACCTTTTCTGAACAAGTTCATAGTAAAGAAGCCAAATGGGGGTAGTGGCTTGGCTCTCATTTGGAAGGCAGAAGTACAGTTGGATGTTATAAATTTTACGGAACACCATATTCTTGCAAGGGTGGTGGAAGATATGGATTTGCATGGATGTTGACTTGCTTTTATGGGTGGCCTGAAGCAAGCCAAAAACACAAATTGTGGGCCCTCCTTAATCATCTCCGCTCCTTTGTTGACTGCCCTTGGTGTTGCATAGGAGATTTTAACGCTATTATTAGCTCTACTGAAAAACAAAGCCGCTTCCTGCCGCCTTTCAAACAAATGGATGAATTTTGTGCTGCTTTGGATGGGTGTAATTTGGCTGATTTGGGTTTTGTAGGATACCCTTAAACGTGGAATAACAAATGGCTAGAGATAGATAATACAAAGGAAAGACTAGACAGGGTTGTGGCCGACACGGGTTGGAGGAATAAGTTCCAGGGGAGTGTGGTTACTCATCTGTTCTTGCATGCATCTGATCACCGACCCATCATCTTGCATGCACGGACTGCTTTAAGGTGCTGTGGTAAAAGCACTAGATCATTTAGATTCGAAGAAGCTTGGTTGGTGAGGGATGATTGTGAACATGTAATTCAGGAGGCATGGAGCTATTCGAGTGATAATGTGGAATTGGGTTTGAGAAGGGTTAGGGAGAAAATAAGCAAATGTGGTTCTGAATTGCAAGCTTGGGGGGCTTCTCATACTCATCCGGATGAGGCAGAAATCAAGAGAGTACAAAAAAGGGTGGAGGATCTTGGCATGGTGGATCATACTGTGGAGAATAAGATTAAGATTTTGGCAGCTAGTAGGACTCTTGATGATTTGCTTTTAAAACAGGAGATATATTGGAAACAAAGATCTAGGGTATCTTGGTTGAAGCATGGAGATAGGAACACCAAATATTTCCACTCCAAAGCCTCACAAAGGCGGAGGAGAAATTTTATTCATGGGATTAGAGACCAAAATAATGGTTAGGTGGATGAGCCTGAGGAGATTGCAAGGGTGGCTATTGAGTACTTTAAGAGTATTTTTAGTTTGGGGACATGTCGAAGATTGGAGGAATGTCTAAGTGCAGTGCAGTAAAAGGTGACCATAGACATGTGGAATATTTTGTCCAGTGATTATAGTGCGAAGGAAGTTCAAGTAGTGTTGATCCAAATGGGACCAATGAAGGCTCCTAGACCCGATGGTATGAATGCTCTCTTTTACCAAAAATATTGGCATATTGCAGGGAATGATGTGACTGCTGCTGTGCTTGATTTTCTGAATTCTAGTACTATGTTGCCTAAAATTAATTATACTCATATTGTGCTTATTCCAAAGGTCAATTCTCCTGAAAAAATGTCTGATTTCATACCTATTAGCCTATGTAATGTTATTTATAAAATTATCTCAAAAGTATTGGCTAACAGATTGAAACAGATTCTTCCTCAACTGATAGCTCCTTCCCAGAGTGCTTTTGCTCCAGGTAGACTGATAACTGATAATGTACTTGTTGCATATGAGACATTGCACACCATGCATTGCAGGAGGAAGGGAGGAAAAGTTCGTTAGCAATGAAACTGGACATATGCAAAGCATATGATCATGTGGAATGGGAATTTTTGAAAGGTATAATGGTCAAGTTGGGGTTTCTTGATTTGTGGATTGAGAGGGTGATGTGTTGTGTCTCTACACCCTCATTCTCAGTTTGTATCAATGGCAAAGCATATAGGACTATTTTACCAACTAGAGGACTTCGTCAAGGGGACCCTTTGTCACTCTATCTCTTCCTGTTATGTGCAGAAGGGTTTTCAGCTTTGCTATCTAAATCTGAAGAAGAGGGTAGGCTTAAGGGGGTGGCGGCGACGTGTAGAAATGCTCCCCGCATATCCCATCTCCTTTTTGCAGATGACTCTTTGCTCTTTTGTCAAGTTTCTTTGGAAGAGGTGCAGTGTGTCACAAATATTCTCCAGTTATATGCGGACTCATCTGGTCAGTGTATCAATTTTGAAAAATCCTCAATTTATTTTAGTAGCAACACGGGTGGGGGGCAAAGAAATATGATAAAATCTATGTTGGGAGTGAATGAGGTGGAAAAGTTTGAGTCTTATTTGGGACTACCCACACTACTTGGCCAATCAAAGTACCAAGCCTTTTCTTTTTTGAAGGATAGAGTTTGGAAAAAAATGCAGGGTTGGAAAAGGAAAATGCTATCAAAAGTGGGTAAAGAGGTACTGATAAAAGCTGTAGCCCAATCTATCCCCACATACACAATGGGGGTATTTTTGCTTCCTGCTAGATTGTGTAATAAGCTCAATGCTTTATGTGCAAGATTTTGGTGGGGTTAGACAGGTGACGAAAGGAAGATACATTGGAAGAATTGGGGAGTATTAACTCAGCCAAAAAAAGGAGGCATGGGTTTTCGTGACTTGAAGAATTTTAATTTGGCTTTGCTAGCCAAACAAGGGTGGAGGTTGATTCAAGAGAAGGATTCCTTGCTTTACAAGTGCTTCAAAGCACGATACTTTCCAAGAACAAATTTTCTAGATGCTTCAGATGCTCCTAATTGCTCTTATGTGTGGAAAAGCTTGATGTCAGCCCAACCAATCCTTAAACAAGGATGTTGCTGGAGGGTGGGGGATGGGTCTGCCATCCGAGTTATGGTTGACAAATGGATACCACATTAGATTACCAACTGGATTCTTCATCCACCAGTGGAAGAGGAATGGGAGTGGCGAGTTTCGGACCTCATTGATTGGCGGACTAACTGTTGGGACCTTGAGATAGTTGAGAACAAATTTCAGAGGGTTGATGCCGATGCTATTTTGCGCATTCCATTGAGCCACAGACAAGTCCCAGATGAGATATTTTTGTTGCACACAAAAAGTGGAGAATACTCGGTTAAGTCTAGCTATCACACAGCAAGGCTGATTTCTAGGCAGGAAGAGAATAAAGCTGGGAGCTCAGGGGAGGAATTTGGAAGTTTTGTTTGGTCGAAGCTGTGGAAACTTCATATGCCAAACAAAATAAAAGTATTCGGGTGGAGGGTATGTTTGGACATATTGCCAACTCGGGTGAATTTGGCTTGATGGAGAATCGTTGAGGATGACAGTTGCGAGGTGTGTTCGTTAGCCAAGGAAACTGGATATCATGCGTTGTGGGAATATAGGTTAGCCCAAGATATATGAGCTGGCTGCTCAAGACGATTGCAGAAGGGAGTGACTGGTCATGAGAATATGTTGCAGCTAGTTGATCTATTGCAGCGTTGCTTGGATGATGAAGAGCTGGAGTTGTTTTGGGTTCAGTGTTGGCTCATCTGGAATCAACGAAATACCATAGTGCATGGAGGTATCATACAAGATCCTAGTAGGCTGAGCCAACGAGCCAAAGATTCGTTGGAAGAGTTTTGGGTTGCACATCAACACCTGATGGTCACGGACATGGCTGCTTCAGTGCAGTCCTGGCGTCCTCCTTCAGGTGACTCTTATAAACTGAACTTCAATGCTGCGGTGTTTGAAGATACTGGCTCCTTGGGGTTTGGAGTGATTATCCGAAACTATAGGGGGGAGGTTATGGCTGCCTTGTCAGCCAAAGGGCCTGTTGTAAGTGATAGTGAAGAAGCTGAAGCACTGGCATGTCGTAGAGCACTAGAGTTCGCGGTAGATGCTGGGTTTGAGGAGTTGGTGGTGGAAGGAGATAATGCAATGGTCATAAAATCCATTTCATCCTTGAGGGCATTACGATCTAGACTTGGTAATGTTTATGCGAATATTCACTGTTTAGCTGCAGGTAGCAGATGTTTGTTGTTTGGATGTGTAAAACATACTGCAATACTGTAGCCCACTCTTTAGCTCGCTTTGCTAGGCTGATAGATGAGGATATTATTTGGATGGAGGAGTCCCCACCTCCAGCCATTGATGCTTTGTACTTGGACTCTATTTCCCTTAATTAATGAATGGACAATTGTTTTTGGCTTCAAAAAAAAAAAAAAAAAAATTAGTGGGTTTTAGTTATCTCAACTGATAAAGTTTTTGATGGTTGAATGAGAGATTTGATGTTCAATCCCCACCTACACCAAAAACCAATTGGTGTCTTAGTCTAATGATAAAAAACTTTTTTAAAAAAAATGTTAAAACTTTCTCTAAAAAACATAGACAAAGACCAAACAACTTATTAAGGAATCCTACTAAAAGAAAAAAAAAAGTTATTAGGAATCCCTTATTTGAAGTTATATTTATAGAAGAGCTTATTTGAAGGTTTAATCATTAAGAATGGAGGACAAATTATAGTGAGTTTATAGGAAACAAATCTTACACAATAGGCTTGCAAATGTAGTCAGTTACAATTTTTTAATAATTCTTGGAAATATAATTTTTTACGGTTAAATTACAACTTACTCATCTGTGGTTTGGCCGAAATTTAAATTGCCTATATGTGGTTTGAAATTTGACACTTTACCTATTTGAAGTTAGCTTAGTTATGGTTCCGTAACCCATATTTATTAAAAACATGACTAAATATATAATTTTGCTCTACTTTTATATCTCTCCTCCAAAAATGCAAAATACATTAAAAATATAAGAACAATTAAGATCAAAAAGATGCTGGTAAAGTTAAAAAAAAAAATTATATCCAGCTACCCAATCTGAGTAGAACGAACAAGGCTACCCAATCAATCTGGGTACTGGAATGTCACTGGTAAAGATAGAAAGATCAAAGCTAAATGCACCAACAATGTGATTGGTACAAAGAAGACTTTAGTGTTCTATAAAGGCCGTGTTCATGGTGGGGTCAGGATCAACTGGGTTATGCGCGAGTATCACCCATGTGTCACTCTTCCTCACCAGGTTGGTGTTCTTCATGTTAATGCTCTTAATTTGGTACGCATGAAGATGATGTTAAATTATGCATTTTTATTGGGATTGTGGTAGCTATAAATTTCCTTGGTTAAATTAGGATTGGGATCCGGTGCAATTGCTACCGTGCAATTCACCCACTTTCCTCACAACTTTTTTTTTCTTTTTTTACTTTTCCTCATTTTTTATATTTAATGGTTGAGATTTAAAGTTGCTTTTTGCTACTTTAAATCTTAACCATCCATATCAATTACATCAGGTGCAATACCTACCTGATCTCGATCCTTTAAATTATGCTCGTTTCAACCCGAATTGGGTAGCCATATATAATTTTTTAAAAAAAACTTTACCAACATTATTTGGGAAAATAACTATATGAAAGAGCATGTAATTAAAGGTGGAGTCAACAAAGAAGAAGGAGATCATCAACAATTGAAATACTTTTTTATTTGTTATTATAACATAGATACAAACTTCAATTGAGCAATGGAATCCTACCATTTAATAACACCTATTATATTTTTCTAATTAAAAACTAACATTTACAAATAAAAAACACCACAGTTAGTTTTTATTTATTTATTTATTTTTGGTTATTTGATGGAAGTTGGGATCAGCTACCAAATAGGCCCTAATTATCGTAAAGTTCATAGTGTTTAGTTTTTGGGTCCTCTTTAATGGGAATATGTACGAAGTTCCTAGACCTGTGAGATGCAAAAATAGAGAAAAATATACACGAAAGAAAAATAATCACACACAAAATAGTATTTACGTGATTCGGTAATTTGCCTACATCTATGGAGTTATAAGGATTTCACTATTTTCAGGGAAAAAATACAAAGTGCGGTAGTACAATTTTTTTCTCCCTAAAAAAAGGACATAAAAAACCTAATCTCCAAAACAACAGTTTTTATATCTTGTGCATAGGATTCATAATGGGCTACAAAAACGGGCCAAAATTTTTTTTTCCAGGGAATGTTGCCCCCAAATCCCCAAGGACGCTTGTCCATGAGTGTTATGGCTTGGGCCTATTGTCCCAAACCTTTTCTCCATGGACTAAGTCTCAGAAAATCTCCCATTAAAAAACTATAACAACATTATTTTGAGTTGGGTCATAATCTGGATCAAACACAACTAGACTCCGCAAAACCCAACACTCTTTGTATCTAGAGAAATCTAATTATGAAGAGAATATTTGAAAAACCTTGTTCATTTATTTTCTTGCAATTTCACTCATCATATCTTTTGAATAAGTACAAGTAATATTGGTCTTTCTCCAAAAAAGAAAAAAAAAAATGCAATTGTTTGTATTCAGTGGCGACTTCAGGAAATTTTTTCAGGGTGTTCCTCAATAAGCATAAATTACACAATCTAATAAAAAGAAAATTTTATATATTGACAACAACAACAATCAAAAAATACACAAATACATAGAATTTACAATTTCCTTCTACGAGTTTTCATATTTTGAAATCGTTGCATAATAGTTTCATTATCAATGCTACAAGCTACATCTTTTTCAATATACACAACCAAGCAATCATTCATCTATTGATCTTCCATTCGATTGCGCAGTTCATTCTTTACATATTTCATTGTTGAAAAACTTCTTTCTACTGTTGCAGTAGCAACTGGAAGGGTCAAAGCTAGCTTCACTAACAAATAGACTAATGGATAAGTCTCGTGTTTTCTTGTACTCACTAACTTTTCAGCAAGTTTACTAACTCCTTGAAGCTCTAAAAAGAAGTCATTGCTGCGCATATCAAAAATAGAATTCTGCAGTTGAGAGTCAAGTGCCAAAATATCTGTCCCAAGAAAATCAGAGGGATAGAACTTAGCTAGACGTATCAACTTTTCCTTATCGAAAGCCACAAATGAATTACTTGGATTCAAGCAAGTCATACAAAGTAGCAAATCGGTATTCGCCTCAGAAAAGCGGTTGTTAAGCTCTTGGAGTTGCATATCTATGACTGTGTAGAATAGCTCAACACAATAATGATGTAAATTTGTATTTTGTTGGGTGTTGCGTTGTGGCCTCCCACTAACTACAAATATCGCTTCCATGTCCAAGATAAGAATATCATGTGAGGTACAAAATAAAGATACTTCAGCCAATAAAGATGCCCACCCATCATCTCTCATCACTTGCAACCGTTGCTTAGACACTTTAACAAGATCCATAGCATTTACTATATCTATTGACAACTCATAGCTATTGACAACTCATTTGTGATCCCTAAAATATTTTTCATCAAGTGTAGAGCAAAGATAAATTCAAAAGAAAGAATTGACCTCATAATAGATCGAGCTTCAACTTTTTGGTCGGAGAGGCCATCTTCTTCAATAATCTCTAGTACATCAACAACAGCAGAGAATATCAAAATCAAGCTTAGAATAGTCCCATAATATGATCCCCAACGTGTATCACCAGGACGTTTAAGATTTGTCTCTTAATTCAAACATTGCCCACTTCTACGTACACCATTCTCTAAATTTTCTTTAATTTTGGCAAATTGTGTATCTCGAAGAGCATCTCGTATCTTACAAGAGCCTCCAACAACAGTTACTAAATTACTAACCACATAAAAAAATTCAGCAATGTTAATGTGATTTTTAACAACAGCAACAAGTGTCAATTGAAGTTGATGAGCAAAACAATGGACATAAAATGCAGACTTGTTCTCTTTCAAAATTAAAGTTTTGAGACCATTGATATCACCTTGCATATTACTAGCCCCGTCATAACCTTGCCCACGTAGGTTCGATAAACTCAAATTATGTTCACAAAGTAAACATTCAATAGCATGTTTAAGTGACAAAGCGGTAGTACTTGCTACATGTACAATACCAAGGAATCGCTCTATAATAATTCATTCTTTGTTCACATAACGAAGAACGAGGGCCATTTGTTCTTTCACTGAGATATCACGTGACTCATCAACTAATATTGAAAAGAACCCATTGTCAAGATCCTTGATGATGGCTTTGGATGTTTCACGTGCAATTGTATTCACAATGTCTTTTTGAATATCAGGGTGGGTAAGCTTGCAATTTTTCAGAGTTTTTTGCAACACTTCATTGATATATTCATTGTGATCTCCCAAAAATTGTACAAGCTCAAGGAAATTTCCTTTATCACTTAAACCTTGAGATTCATCGTGACCACGAAAAGCTAATCCTCGGCATAAAAGGAATCCTATGCAATCAACTATTACATTTAATTGAATCCGATATTCAGTTTTATCTTGATTTGATTGCTTAACAAAAACACTTTGAATGTGTTGCTTTTCCTTCAATAGATCTTCACTCTTCTGGACAGCTTGGTAATGAGCACTATTAACTCTTCCAACATGGGAATTTAACTTATCTTTCTGATTCCAAAGTTTGAATCCTTTCGTTACAAAAGTGTCACCTCCTCCTTGCTTACCAACATTTTGCCCAAATAGGTAGCAATAAAAACAAAATACTGCATCTTTGTCTATACTATATTCCAACCAGTATCTATTTTTATACCATTTGGATATAAATCGACGGGGCTTTCCAGAAAAATAAGATATAGGGTAATCATCACTGTGTAAAACAGGTTGACAAGGGCCTTTTGTTAAATAATATCTTCTTATATCATCATGATGATTAGGATGATAAGATGATATTTTTTCTCGTAGCCTAGGATTTGAAGGAAGATTCTCTAAGTTAAAGTCAACACAAATTCGCTTAGAAGATGAAAATGAATCTTGCGCAGGAGCTGAATCTTGGGTACGTGGTTTTCTTATCAAATATTTGTCCATAATTCTAGCAAAAGAATAAACAATAAACTATAAGTTTATTTGAAATATTAATAAAATTATTAATTATTGTTGTTTAGTTGTTTCATTAATTTGTTTGTTTTTTATAAACTATAATTTGTTACATTATTATTTCATTAATTATAAAATTATTAATTATTATTTAGCCTAATATAATTTAATTTATTTGTCTTTTATAATGTATTGGTTAATTATACTGCTTTAATTATTGTTGTTTAGCGTAACAATAAACTATATTACTTTAATTTGTTTGTCATTAATTATATTGCTTTAATTTGTTATATTGTTTAGTTCCTTGTGCACATTACACTAAAAGAGCCAAACATTATACATCTCATGTGTAACATAATAAAAGCAGTGTAATGTGCAACACCTTACACTGCTTTAATTATTATTTACTACCCGGCCCTATGTGCCCACTGCCCATCAGCCCATCTATCCGGACTATCCCTACCCACTCAACAGACAAGCACAAACCATCCCCCAATCACAACCTGCCAATCAGAAAATTTCACAAGCACAATACACATTACTAATCAATATCTCACCAACGGTCCAACACCAACACCAACACACACTGAGTCACTGACCAACAGGCAACAGCAACGAATAAAATAAAGCTAAGATAAAGCCAAAAAACAGACAAAAAGCAAAATAATGTTAAAGAGTAAAGATTGGTTCCAAAAAAAAAAAAAAAAAAAAGAGAGCAAAGATTCGGCAGCCAAATAGCCAATCAGAGTCTTACAGTTCAAAAGAGAGAGAGAGAGAGTTACTGAGTTAGACAACTTAGACTAGAATAAAGAGAGAAGAGATCAGACATTCATATTTTTCATTTCATATTTTTCATTTCAGTGAGAGAGAGAGAGAGAGTGAGAGACTGAGAGAGAGTCAGAGAGAAAAAGAGAGAGAAATACCTTGAGGCCGAGCACCGAAGCAGCTGAGACCGATCTGCGATTTGCGATCGACGATTTGCGACTACGGGCAAGTGACGAGCGACGACGATGGGCAAGCGACGAGCGACGACGAGGGGCGAGGCGGCGAGCAAGCGACGACGAGTGACGGAGCGAGCTGCGCCTGCGAGCAACGTGACCGTCTCACCGTGGGTTGGGTTTGCTCTGGGTCTGGGGTTTGGTTTGCTCTGTATTTGGTTTTTTTTTTTTTTTTGATAAACACCTCTGTATTGCAGTGTTGGGTAATGGGGTTTTGCTCTGTATATTGGTAAAACCCACCCAATAACACCAGTTTATTACTGGGTACACCTTCAGTAATCTACATAAGTGAACAAAACTGGGTCGGATACTCCCTTATAGGATTCTCTAACCCCACTGCATACAGAGCAGTTCAACGATCCTCACCTCAAGCTTCTCCATAACACAAGTGAACTCGCGCAACGGTACCAACGTAGAAGCTAGAGATTCAGTACGTGAACTTGCGCAAAGCTTTTTTGAGGTTGCCATGTGGGAGTGGTGGTTAGACATGGCAATATGGGTCAGAATTTTCTGACCCGACCCGAAAAATACCTGACCCGAACTCGATTTTTTTGACCAGAAGCAAAAACGGGTTGACCCGTGACCCGACCTGATTTTTTTTGCGAGTCAACCCAACTCGACCCGAATAACCCGTGACCCTACTCGTTAAAAAAATTCACTAAATTTTTTTTTGGGATAAAACCCTTTTTCGCCCCTACATTTTCACGCGATTCCCATTTTGATCCATAATTTTTTTTTTCACCGCTTTTAGTCCCTATCTTGAAAAACGCGTCTCATTTTTGTCCCTGCCGTTACATCAGAGACAGAAATTGCATAGGTGGCAAACGGCAAAGTTAAGATCATTAAAATAATAATAAAATTTTTTATTTTAACACTAAAAAATGCCACCTCAGCATTTAAATAAAAAAATTAATTTATTAATTTTAACTAAATAAAAAAATTAAAAACAAAAATAAAAACAAAAAATTACATTAATTGAGATCTGAGGGTGGCTTGAACAAGAACAATAAGAACATACATCCAGATCTAAGAACACAAGATTAAAATCTAAAAATTACAAACCCAAAAACACAAACACAAAACCAAAAACAATAGATATTCCTGTTAAACCAAACACAAAAGCAACAAACACAAACTCAAGAACACAAAATTAAAATCCAAAAATCACAAACCAGAAAATAAGAACATAAAATTAAACTATAGATCCACATCAAATTAAACATGTACAAGAAATTAAACATAAAAATAAAATTAAAACAAAAAAGAAAAAAAAAATTAAAATCCAGTTTATCCTCAACAAGAACTCTAAAAAACACAAATTCAGATTTAAAACACATGCCCAGATTTTCTAGCATTTTCTTGCCCTTTCTTGTCAACCAAACACAAAAGCACAAACACAAATTGATTTCTAGCAAGAACAAAAACACAAACACAAACCCAGCAACAAATCTTCCTTGTCAACCAAACACAAAAGCAACAAACACAAACCCAGCAACTGACGACGATGAGGACGAAGACGTGGAGAAGCTTCTAGAGCCGTTCATGAAGGACCATCTAGTGGCTCTGATCAAGAAGGGAGTGAGCAAGCACCCGGACTTGATTGAAATCGTGCGTGAGCTCGCTGATGTGGACCCCGCCCACCGCAAGATCTTCATCCACGGCCTCAGCTAGGACACCACCACTGAAACCCTCACCTCCATCTTTGGCAAGTACGGCGAGATCGCTGCATTTCAGGTCGTTCATGATTCGACCCGACCGAAACCGCTCCACCGAAGATTCGATCCCGATTTTGCTCCCCCAAAATGCCGATGACCAAATCTCCTCCTTCTTCTTCTTTTTCTTCATTGCTCTAGAGCTTTCCAATTCCTCTTCCTGACTTTCGCTCCAATGGCCATGAGAGGTGTCGATTTCAAATGGTCAGTTCCAAGCTCCTACTTTTCTGTACATGCGTGTGTGAGTGAGTTTGAGAGCGTGAGAGTGATTGGTTTTGGAAATTTGAAGTGAAAAATTTGTGGGTTTTTTTTGCAGGTACGATGGGTTTTTCTTGTCGATGCTGGTGACGAGTGTGTATCCTTTAATGGAGTATTGATTGTGTTTTTATTAGTATAGTTTAGTAGCTTTATAGTTTACTAAGATAACATGGGAAAAATGATGCTGGGTTTGGGTTTGTGTTTGTGTTTCTGGTTTGTGATTTTTGGATTTTAATTTTGTGTTCTTGAGTTTGTGTTTGGTTTAACAGGAAGATCTGTTGTTTTTGTTTTTGTGTTTGTGTTTTTGGGTTTGTGATTTTTAGATTTTAATTTTGTGTTCTTAGATCTGGATGTATGTTCTTATTGTTCTTGTTCAAGCCACCCTCAGATCTTAATTAATATAATTTTTTGTTTTTATTTCTTTTTTTAATATTTTTATTTAGTTAAAATTAATAAATTAATTTTTTATTTAAATGCTGAGGTGGCATTTTTTAATGTTAAAATAAAAATTTTTATTATTATTTTAATGATCTTAAGTTTGCCGTTTGCCATCTGTGCAATTTCTATCTCTGATGTAACAGTAGGGACAAAAATAAGACGCGTTTTTCAGGATAGGGACTAAAAACGGTGGAAAAAAAAGTTAAAAACCAAAATGGGAATCGCGTGAAAATGTAAGGATGAAAAATAGTTTTTTTTTTTAAAAAAAAAAAAAAATTACATCCTGATATTATGTGCATGAAACACAAAGTACCAAAACTAGTAATAATATGTTATGTTTATCATACCCAATAAGAAGAGCACTGTCCTTGACAGTAGACAAGACATCACAACACTACTGTCACTACACAAGGGCCAACTTGGCCGACTCACAACCATTAAAAAAAAAAAAAAAAAAAAAAAATCTCATTCAATGGTCAATGCTTGCTAGCTGTAGTCCATGTCCATCACTCACTCGGTTCACTCCATTGTCCAAAGCCAAAGCACAAAATGCACAATACAATCAATTATACAAACAAACCTGAAAAGTGAAACCTGAAAGTTTAGTTGAGTTACTCTACTTCTCTAAGTTCTCTTGCGCCTCCATGTTCACAGTCTCTGCCCTTCTTCGTTCTTCACAAATTCGACATTCCACACTTTTTTATGTTTATTTTTAAATTTATTTATTTTTTTTAGTTTATCTTTCTAAGTAATCTAACTTTACTATTATTTTAAATACAATAGGAACATGTGCACTTAAGAAGACCAATAATTTTCTACTTTGTTGGCTCACTTGTTTTGTTTGTTTTAAAACTATTAACATTGAAAACTTTTTCCATCATGAAT
The DNA here is from genome assembly GCF_001633185.2 of Quercus lobata. Classification (NCBI taxonomy): domain Eukaryota; kingdom Viridiplantae; phylum Streptophyta; class Magnoliopsida; order Fagales; family Fagaceae; genus Quercus; species Quercus lobata. Next base: position 87,167,019 of record NC_044907.1, on the reverse strand, counting down.
TTATGACTATAAATAATTTTTGTCATGCTCAAAAGTCAAAACTGTTAGAATTGGAAGGATATTAACTAGTGACATTAAGTGCAATTCATTTACTTAACTGATTTTATTTATTCTCTCTAAACAGGTTGTCATTGATTTGTTTTTGTAATTGAGGGAATTTTTTTTTTTGAAAAATACGGGTCAACTCGACCCGACCCGCAACCCGATTGACCCGTTTAAAAATGACCTATTTTGACCCATGACTCGTTTGACCCGCCAACCTGATTGACCAGACCCGAACCCGACCCGACCCGACCCGCCCGTTTTGCCACTTCTAGTGGTGGTGATAGAGATCCGGTACTGTGCATTGTTGAGAAGCTAGAGAGAGATGTGAGAGAGAGGGGCTTGGAATGTTCTGGAGAGAGGGAGAGGAGATGAGAGTGACTGTGTGAGACACTGAAGAGAGAGAAAAGATCAATAACTCTATGTGTTTGCTACTCATCAATAACTATTTCATTTTTCAATCGTCTCTTTGTGTGTTTGCTACTATTTGCATGTAATAGTTTGGTGTTGCTTGCTAATTGATGTTTTAATAATAGTTTCTATGGTTTAGTGGTCGTGGCTCAAATACAATTCTTTAGGGTTTTCCAAAGAAAGAGGCCTCTTTTTATGGTTTGGTGATTGTGGCTCAAATTCAGAGAGATTGAAAGTTAAGAGTGATCGTGGAAGACATTGATTGTGGTGGTGAGCTAATCAGTTTAGCTGTTTAGGGTTTTATTAGAAAGAAATCAGAGAAAGAGAGAGAGGACTTGCGTGAGCTTTAAGGTTTGGGAGATGAATTAATAAAAAAATATTGGTGAAAAGAATTTTAAATGAATAATGATATGGAAAATTGTTTTTAAAAAAAGATAATGATGTGGCAAGTTCTGGAGAGGTCAACAAAAAGTTAAAGGCTTCAGTTTTATATATATATATATATATATAGAGAGAGAGAGAGAGAGAGAGAGAGAGAGAGAGAGAGAGAGAGAGAGAGAGATATTAGCAAATCCTTCCAAGATTTAGTAGAGTTTAAATCACATTAATTAATTGACTCTCTATACAAAAAAAAAAAAAAAAAAATCACATTAATAAAATGTTACTGATAAAACTATTATTAGCAAAGGTTTTTTAGGCTTATCTATTTAACTTTGTTTTCTTGTTGCTGGGTTGCTTTGCACAGCAACCTATTTTTATTAAATAGATTTATTTATATAAAAAATTTATATATTTTATGAGAATGTATTTATCTTGGATACATATGAACATATACTTTTTTTTTTTTTTTTTTTTTGGTGAATGGACATGAACAAAAAAGAGTGCATAATTGTTTGCTTCCTAAATAACTATGTTATACTAGGTTCATTATTGGATGAATGGACATTAACAAAAAAGTGTGCATAATTTTTGCTGAGAAAAAATGTTTGTATAATAGAAACGTCTTATACACACATATATATTTCCCTATTTGACCATCTGTATGTAGAGTTACTCTTTATTGTTCCCTTATAATTTAGCTGCCTTTAAATTCCAAGCTCCTAGATTAGTAACTGAGTCTTTTTTTTTTCCCCAACAAATGGTCATTGCATGAGCTTTTACAGGTGTAGGCGAAGCCAAGTGTCCCTATCATCTTCCTCAGAAAAAGAAAAAAGAAAAAAGAAAAGTGTCCCTATATATCATCGAGTTATAACTTATAAGTCTGCTGGCTAGTATTTTCTAAATTAGTTTTTTGTGCCCATAGGCAATGTTATCCTGACACTTTGGCACAATCCGAATCATCCGATCGTACACATATAATACTAATGGAAATCAATAAATTTTACCGCGTATACCAAAAAATAACTTGTCATCACCGTGGCGGACATGGCTTAGTGTTTATTTAAAAATAGCTTATTTAGTTGAAATTAAATTTTTTTTAATAAAAGTAAAAGTTAATTGAATAGTATAGTGAAACCTGTGAATAGTATCAAAAAATACAATTAGACTTATGAATAGTAGAAAAATAAGCTGAAATTTTCAAGTTGTCCCAAACAAACACTTAGGGTGTAATTGTTTGGAGATGAAATAAGGTGGATAAAATTTTTTTGAGAGAAAATAGGAAAAAAAGCTTTTTTAGAGTGTGTTTAGTTAGGTAGAGAGGAGAGAAAATAAATGGTGGGGTCAAGTGTTTTCTTCTTGAACCCACCAAAATGTTTTATTCCTGAAATGGGAAGAAAACTGAGTAGGGATGAAGTTTTTATTGACAGCCAAAAATGCCTTGAGAAGTAACGTTTTTTATTTATTTATTTTATTTTTCACGTTGCCTTTATTTTTTTTTGACAAGAAAACTTCTTCAAGCTGCCTTGATTGACAAGAAAACTTCTTCAAGTTGCTCTCCTGGGCAGTAACGTTGCTTTTTTTTTTCCTGGACAGTAACGTTGCCTCTATTTTTTTTCTTTTGATTTTCTAAGGCCTGGGTGACTCCACTTGTTGTAAAAGGAGATTCGTATATTCCCACTTCCCTCTTCTTTCCGTTACCAATGTTGCAACTTGTACCAAATAAATGTTTCTTTCTCATAAAAGGACAGACCAAAATCTCAGAAGCACCATAAACTAAACTACATTGCAAGTATAAACATGAAGATCCATAGGATCATTAGCATCATGATTCTAAAAAAGTACATAATTTAACACAAAAAGTTCCTGCTTCAACACATTATTTTACATCTCTCATTACATCTCATTTCTTATTTATCACATCAAATTCAACACTATTTATTTATTTATTTATTCATTTCTCTCTCTCTCTTACACTTAAAATGATCCTTGACTTGCTGTTGGTGATCATAAAACATCTTGGCAAGAGTGTTTTTTCCCAGACCACTCATTCCACGTACAGAAACAACTCTATAGTTTTTCTCTTCTTTTCTTCAGTAAGTAAAGATGCCACCAATTAAAGAGCTGGTGGGGTTTAAAAATTATTTTGAGAAAAAGATTAATAACGGCAGGCCCAATATAGTTTGAGAGCCTAAGGCAAAAATTTTAAAGAGGGATTTTTATATTTAAATATCACTTAAATAATATTTAGTTTATTTTTTATATTATAATTTTTTTAAATTTTAAATCTATTATTAATTCTTACTGATTATGACTAATTCATCCTAAGTGAGCTAGTGTTGTAAAATTTGTATTAGTTTTAACATTTTTTTTTATTCACTTAATAGTAATTGGGTTTTATTTCTATTAATTCATAATTTTTTTTTTTTTTTTTTTGCATGGAGAAAGTGTTAAAATTATTACAAATTTTATAGAAAAAAACTTACAAACTAATGTGGCAATAAAATGATACTTCAACAAAAGAATAAATGAGTAATGAATCACTTTTTGTGATTGTTGACATATCAATTTATAAGTTTTATATAATAAAAATTTAAATATACTAGCATAACTCTAATATTTTAGGCATTTTTAATTTTAAGAGTGGGAAAAATATGTACACTAACTCACATTTTTTTAGTTTTTAATTAAAAAAAAAAAACTATACTGGCCCCAAATTAAAGAGTTGCAAGTCATTCATATCATTCCAATTCATATAAAAGAGTTGCCCCGCATATGTTATAGCTGCTGGAATGGGTTTGCAATTGAGTAATTGTTGTGGATGAAGTTATTGGGCCTGAAATTCCTTCCTCTGTTCGAAACCCAAATTGCCTTCCCTGTGCTGTGCATCAATCTGCCTGCACAAAAAAGCCCACGAATGCATCTACCTGAAACAATAGTACTACTACCACTTCAAGGTCAAAACGACATGTAGCCCATAAATACAATATAAATTACAATCTAAAATTTTGATTTTGAACACAACGGCTAGGATACTAACAGTTAATAGTGAGAGTTACAATCAAATACAAAAAATAAAGGCTTAATTCCTTAGAATCGCCCTGTCCATCTTCTTTTTAAACCAACCTCCATGTAATTCTTCAAGCCAATTCATAAAATTAAAATCACCAATCCTCTTGAAAGTCAGGCCTAAACCATATGTTCATATTATTGTATATCAACAGTGTTCCAAGTAGGAGAATTTGGCATTCTGTGCTTTTAGTAAACTACATGTTCAGTTAAGCCAAGCTACTCAGTGAGTCAGATGTTGGAGATTGTTCTTACTCACAAGTCACAAAGTACATGTTTCCTTGAACCACTTGCATTTGTATATATTTTGTGAGAAACAAACATTTTGGAAGAGACGAAGCATATTTTTCAAGGGCCAGTAATAAAATTGTTGTTACTCTTACATTCATCAAACTTTCTTTGTTAAAATTGTAGTTGCTGATGAGAAAATTAACAATGTTAGTAGCTTCTTAACCAAATTTGAGGAAGCCCACGCTATGGTGAGAGAAGCTGATTTGATATTAAATGCTTTGCTAAAAGCAAATAAGAGTGCAAAACAATTGGCTGGTATGTGGAAGCAAAGTGGTGAGGAGTTGAAGGTAGAGAAAGCAAGCTTGATTGAAGATGCTGCACAACATAAGTAATCAATACGTTTGAAAGGAGAGAACGAACTACTGAAGGATCAAATCCGTTATGGTTTGGCAGAGATAGCAAGCTCTTTTTCTTTGCTTGAAGAGTGTTTTTTGTAAATGCAAAAAACGCTGGATGAGAGGTTCATATTGTGATGCCTCATCTATGGCACAGGAGATGCTGTACTTGGTTAGAAACTCCAGATCATCGCTAGAAGAAATTTGCACTGAGAGATTGGACAAGTTAGGAACTTTGTTTGTGTTGTACCGGTGCCATGTAGGAGAGATTATTAGCAAACTGCCACATTTTAATGCAAATCGTGGTATGTATCCATTCAAACGTCAAGAATGCCGTCTAGTAAGAAATTTGCAAGCTAATTGCTCTAGTGGTAAGGATGACATTACCAATGAGAGAATCATGGATCAAGGAGATGGAAGTGAAATAGTCAGGAAGTAGGAAGAGGAAGAACTGGGATTATCTGGTGACAATCTCATATATGAGAACTTGGCACTTAAAAATGAATTGAAATGGAGAGTAAGACCCTATTTGGTACACCATTTTAAACACATGTTTTCATTTTTTAAACAACATTATACGTATTTCTACACATTTTTTCACCTACACATATTTCCAAAAAAATTGAAAACTGTTGTTTAAATACACGTACCAAACGAGCCCTAAGTTTTATTAGAAGGTTTGCCTTTTGATTTTACCTTCTTAGGAATCAGCCTCCACCACAATGGACATCAAAGACAAAACTGAAAAGCTAATATTTTCTTTAAGCCAAGTTCAGCATGAGCTTGAGATGGAAACAAGTCATCTTGATGAATTGCTGGTTGAATATAGAAAACTTGAAGGTCATCTAGCTGATATTGAAAATGCTTTGTTTATAGCTCAATAGCTGATAGCCTGATTATGAAATTTGACTATTGTGAAGATCAAACAATACAAAGAGTACTCTCTGAACTTGAATTGCATCCTGAAGCCCAGGCATCCCAGTACCAGAAAAAGATACCATATTGTACTTGCACACTAAATTTAAAATAGCATGATATCAGTTGGATTTAAATCTTTGAGAATGTATCATAGGATTCAAAAGGTATCCCCTTGTACCAATATCTCATATACTTTGTTAGTCAGAAAACAACCAATTCCAAATTACTGATTTGTATCGGTAGCTTCTATGTTTCTAAGTCTGGAGGCTTGAATTGCTTAAGACGACTTAGGTGTGATTGCCTAGTATTCTATATTTATCTTGTTTTTAGTTTATCCCTTGTTTCAGTTCCAAATAGCCATCAAGATTTAATCTTTCTAACCAAAAACCATTAAACATCCACCACCATTCAAGAACCCTTCAAGAACTCATCAAGAAATCTATTCTAGTTTTGAATTCTAAAAGATCCCGCATCACCACCGGTCATTTTATGTTCACTTCCACAACTTTTGGTTTCATCTCCTTGCTATTATATAAACCCGTCATTCACAAAACTTGAAATTTTCTTCCAAAGTTAAATACCAAAATGCTACGACCAAGTAGTCTACCAAGTCAGTAAAAATCCCCAATGTATGAGACTTCACATTCGCAGACCCACAATTATTTCCCAAATAGACATAAATAAACACCAAGCTTCCTTTAAATCAGACCCAAATTCACTGAACCCACATTTTCATTCCCAATGTTAAATTTCGAACTTGCAGGGAAAATCCCAACTCTAATCTCAATTCACAAACCTACCATGAATCAACCAATTCCACTTCTCAACTTCCCCTAAACTTTCCAATACACAAATCCCAATGGGCGTTGTGATTCAATCCTTTCTACTATATAAACCCCTTTCATTCACAAAACCTGAAACTATCATGTATGATCCCACATTCACAAACAAATACACATTTAAAAACATCAAGTCACTTCTAAATCAGACCCAAATTCCTTGAATCCACAATACATTCTCAATGGTAACTTTCAAATTTGCAGAGAAAATCCCAAACTCTTAAGGCTCGTTTGGTATGTGTGTTTAAATAACAGTTTTCAGTTTTTTTGGAAATATGTGTGAGTGAAAAAGTGTGTGAAAATACGTGTAATATTGTTTAAAAACTGAAAACGTGTGTATAAAATGGTGTACTAAACAAGGCCTTAATCTCAATGCACAACCCTACCACCACAAAATAAATCATAAATAAAAAAAATCATACCCATTTCTCAGTTTCCCCTAAAATTCCAACTACACAATCTCAAAAAACCATTGTTATTCAATCTAAAGAAAATAAATATAAAACAAGCCAGCTTGTAATGTAATACCATAATGTTATCATTAAGATTCTTCATCAAAACAATTAAATTCAACAAAACCAACATTTAAATTTAATCAGGAGCAAAGCGAAAGTAGCATGAATCTAGCAACCAATGCATCAATATATAGAACTGAATACAGCTATCAAAAATTATTTACATTCCAATTCAGCCGTGCAGAGAACAAAAAACAACATTATCAAACTATACCAAAAAAAAAAAAAAAATTTTGTGTAATTATTCTGACTTGCTACTTGTACTTGTACTATGACCGTCACGCACAAAAGGTACGTGATTGTAATTAGTAATTTAAACACTACTTTCTCTTTATTTTTATTTTTTTATTATTTTTTTTTGGGTGATAACCTAACTAATTTAAACACTACAGAATTAAACAAAACTAAACAACATGAGTTTTTTTTTTTTTTTTTTCCTCACCATGTTGTCTCGATCTGTTGATCCTCATCGACGCCTTCAAAATCTGGCCCCCCCAGAAGCCGACGCGGCCCTCCTGAGAAGGATTGCCTCTACTTCAGCCGTATAAACAAAGTGAACGCCCTTGTCGTCTTCAAGTCCAAACCTCTCCCTAAAGCTCGGCATCACGGAATCCAGCAGTTCCTTGTTCTCCAAGAAGTCCGCCGCCTTAACCAGCTTAACGATCGTCTCGTCGCTCTGCCGGCCAAAAAACCACGCCTTGAACTCCTGCATCTTTTTCTCCACTGGCCAGTATTTCAAAAGGAGCTCCCACAACGGCTCTTCTTCCACAATCTCTTTGAGTTTCGAGTGAAAGTAGAGCGATCTCTGATTGAAGAAGACGATCTCGGCGAGAGTCAAGCTGTCCACGTTTGAGAGAGGGAAAGGGGCGGCGTTCTCCACTTCAGGGCGATCAAGGTCGCCCATGAAGAATTCTCTCACTGGGACGAACTTCATCGCAATCGCTACTGGCACCTTGATTTCCTCGCCGTCTGAGGTTTTTAACGTTACCATCCTCGTGGGGTCAGAAGATGAGCTTCCGCCGTAGGTCGCCATAGTTGCTGCACAGAGAAGGAGAGAACGATGTGTAAAACTAGTGAAATGGAATAATGGTTTGTGAGCTAGTGGTGGAGTACTATTTATTCGGAAATTAACGGTTGCTTGCTAACTACGCGCATGCATCTCTGTCAGAACAAGTGGTGTAATTTGGCAAAATTTTTTTTTTTTTTTAAAATTGGGTTTCATAATATTATTCACACATTTAAAAATTATTTTGTTACCGTGTTTTTAATTTTCAGCCAAATAGACCAATTTATTTAATATTTGAATGATAGCATAGGTGAAGAACAGGGCGATAGGGGAAGAGAGAGGACAGTAGTCACAACACTTTAGTTACCTCTAATCTAAACTAGTTTGGAGCTAAACTTTTGTTCGGCATAAATAATATGGTTGTCAGTTTCGATCACTTCGATTTAATACTTTTTTAATTTTTTTTAACTATTTATTGTTAAACAATTTTAAACTAATTATGTTTGCTGAATTTTTGCAAAGATCACCTTTTCTACCCAACAAAAAATACTATTATTGAAGTAACTTTGTTTGATTGGTATATAATAAAAATAATGTAATTGTGATACTTTATCCAATAAAATGGCAAATATATGCAATTGTGATACTTTATCCAACAAAATGGCAAATATTTGGCATTGAGTTAAATTCTATTTAGATATACTGTCTCCAATAAAAGAACACTTCATAAATAAATAAAAAGAACTTCTACCGTTAGCTTAGAAGGGAAATCACCTTGAAGCTCTCCTTAATTAATATTGTAGGGTTACGATTCGTGACGGACCGTAACAGTGTCGGGTTCGCACGTAAAACGGCCCTAACAATATCATTTGTAGAGCGTGGGTTTGAAAGGCTAGGCCTTGATCGATAGGCGGTGGGTTTTTCAGGGGGTTCATACAAGGTTAAATGATCGTCACCCCTAGAGTACTTCTCATGGAGGTAGGCTGGGAGGCTCTCGTTTCTTGGCCATTTTTTCCCCGCCCCCTTTCTTGGCGCACCTTCCTTTTTATTATATAGTCCGGCCTGGTTGATCCTGACTCTCCACTTGTAGGTCAGGCGGGAGCTTATCTCTGTGTCCGTCCCGTCAGCCATCCCATCTAACTTTCTATTAGTTGCATGGATCAAGGTTCACACTGTCCAAACGTCTTTTCTTTTCAACCATCTCTGGGTATTGGCAGGTGCATTTACTGAAGAAAGGACGCGTTTTCTTTAGTCCAACTTTCACACCCTGCTTCCCTATGGGCCCCATTTCGTTCACATCCCTTGGAGGGGGGCTGTTTGGGGGTTGCCTACACCACAGTGTGGGTCCTTCTATTACAGCTCCGGAATACCGAGGACAGGGTAAGTCCTCAGCCATTCCCTTCGCCACGTCGGCCATTGACCATTCGTCCTCGGCAGGATACCCCTTCGGCACGGGTTCTGGGCCCAGGTAGAGTTTGGGCTGGGTTGCAGACCTCTCGGGCCCACAATAGCCCCTCAAAATCCTGCTATCCGTTCCCTCGGACGGATAGGTGGGTTTTGATGACACCAGGGATCAGCTAATGCCTAACAATCCTCGTCATATATCGATTCCCGAGGTTTTTCACCTGCCCTAGGCACGTCCCCAGAGCCGTTCGGAAGGCGAAACGTGGCCTCATTAAATGCGGGCGGCTTGGTGCTTCCCACGTTCAACGGTGTGATGAAAATCAAACGGTGATGATTTCCTGGCCTTTTCAGGCGGGAAAATGGGCGTGCAGTTTACCCTAGAAAGTATAAAAGATATTCTGGAGATGGATTCGTCTCTCCAGTTATATACTTAAGAGCTTTAGCGCGTGTATCCAGGGTTCATCTGAACTTCCGCCCAATTTCAAGTTTATCTCAAGCACATATAGCCCATTCGAAGCGTAACTCTCCCCTTATGTAAGTTTCCTACCTTCATTAACTCGCATTTTTTCTTTGTCTGGGTTTATTTCTCTCTGGCTCCCTTTCTTTTCCGTCGCGGGTTAGGTTTGTGCTAGTAGATGACTAAGGCAACTAAATTGAGGTTGAGGAAGTTGGTCGACACTGATGAGGCGATGAATAAGTTCATCGTTGATTATAATATTCCCCCCAATGTAAGTCTGGAGCACTGTAAGATGGGGGAATGGCACATTAAGAGGGGAACGGGCGCGGTTGTAATTCCCGTCCTTGCCTTTGTAGAGGGAGGTATGAGAATCCCTATGGGGCCAGTGACAAGGGGTTACCTCAGGCATTTCCGTTTAGCCCCTACCCAGTGTGCCGGCAACGTTCTTAGGATTTTGGGTTGCGTGGACGCTTTAAATGAGAAGATGGGTTTAAGACTGACCCACCATGATGTAAATTGGTGCTATAACCTCCAGAAATTGAAAGGAAAAACCTATTACATGAGGTCAAGGGACGATAGGGTTCGGTTGATCCAGTGCCTTCCTGATTCCAACAAGGGACTGAACAAGGATTTCCTTATTGTCTCTGGGGAGTGGCATGATGGCGACCCATGCCCCGTAGTAGAAGGAGAACCAGGTGGGGTTTCAGGAATGGAAGAGGGATAACCCTTTAATCCATTCTAATCTAATGTATTTTGATAACTAACCATGCATATATGTTTGTTGTTTTTTTTTTTTTTTGTAGATGCACGTGCCTATACACGGCATTTTCATTTAGTCAATCGGGCGGATTTGGAGACCGTTTTACAATCGGCAGTTTTCGTGAATGACAGTGATGGCCAAGTCCGTGCAGCTCACAAAATACTAGGGTACCCTCCAGTTCAGAAGTCGTTTGGGGACGCAAAGCACGTGATCAGTGCCCGCCGTCCCTGGCTTCCAAAAATTACCGTAGTAGAAAAGGGATTTCTAATCTCTCAGGAGCCAGCTGTCCCCAAGAACATCCCCCTGGTGGGTCCGTCTTCATCTCATCAAGCAGCCGAGGACGAAGGTGAACCCGATCTGACGGAGGAGGGGTTCAGGGTTTTTGATTTAGTCTACCAATCAGAGGACCCTCCTGGTGACCTAGGTGACCCAGCTTTGTCCGAGGCTGAATTGTCGTTAATAGGCACCTCTTCGCAAGCCGAGATGGGAGTCAAGAGAATACCTTTAACCCCCCTTCTCCAACTCCTTGAGGCCTAACCAAGGAAGGATACCCAGGAGGCACCACAACCCGATGCTCCTCCTCCACCGCCTCAACCCCTTACAATCCAAACCCGGTCATCCTCCACCAAGTCCCAGCCACAATCCAACCGCCCCGAACCTCCCACCCCCTCCCAACCAGCTCGGTCCCCCAGACCTGAAGGTGCTGATTCTAAGAGAAAGAGGAGTCCCAAGGGCAAGGACACCGCGGATGAGGGAAAATCCCAACCTTCAAAGGAGAAGGATGAGGCTCCGCGTACAAAACAACTGAAGCTCGGGCCCCAAAGCAAGGGCAAAGGACCCGCAATTCAAACCCCTCAAGGCAAGGGGAAAGGAATTGATTCCCAATCCCTACCGAGCGCCTGGCTCCCTGCCCCAATGCTTCACGGGGGTCCATTACTGGAAACGGCCTCCCTGAGGGACCTCGGAGACGGCGAGGGTGAATACGTGGCGGACGCATTAGGGAGAACCATATTACTCCCTAATGATATGGACGAGCTGAAGAGAATGAGGATGCAGGAGGTTTTTCTCAGCACCAAGAGATACTTGTGCATGGTAAGATTTCTGGCCACCTAACACCTTATCATCCCTTGTTACCGGTTTACCGCTCACTACGCGTTCATCTTTCTTGACAGGCTCTCCAGGCAACCTATAGGATGGAGGAAGAGGTGCATGACAGGAGTAAGGCAGCCGAGAACGAACGTAAGAAGCGCATAACAGCCTCAAAAACACTCGAAGCTTCTGAAAAGGAACTCGCTAAAGTCAAGGATGATTTAATAATGACTACTCGCGAGAGGGATAACGTCTCGGCGGGCCTTGATAGTGCCCAGAAACAGGCCAAGGACCAAACCAAGCGCGCAATTGAAGCCGAGGACTAGCTGCGAATAGCCAAAGACCTAATCGAGGATTTGAATAAGCAGCTGACCGTGGCCTTGCATGAAAAAGGAGTGGCAGACTATGCCCGGGATGAAGCCGTACGGGCAAAGCAGGAGGCCGAATTTGCCAGGAATGAGGCAGAGGCTGCCAAGAATACGGCCGAGGATGATGGTTATAACATGGGAGTAGCCGAAACCCAAGCCACCCTTAAGGCGCAGATTCCTGGAGTATGCAGGTTTTATTGCTCCCAGGTCTGGGAAGAAGCATTGAAGCGAGCTGGAGTGGACGCTTCATCAGATTTGTGGAAGGCAGAGAGCGTTTTCTACCCGGCGGCCATCCGTGACACCACTTCCACTAGCTCTGTGACCACGGATGCTCAACCCGAGGAAGAGGTCACCCCGTCGGGAAACTTACAAGCCAGTGGTTCTACTAGCATGGCGCCCAAAGAGGGAATACTTCAAGATGTGGTGGTAATATCGCAGCATGCGGATCCTGAGATACCTACAGAAATTACTGAACCCAAGGTGGGCGTTCAGGTATCGAGTACAGAAGAACTAGCCGCTCCTGCACAGTTGCCACAGGCCATTCCCCTTGCTGTGGTCACTCAGGGTACCAGTGTTGGCCCTGTTCAGTCTTCCTTAGAAGAAACCGTCATTCCAGGCATTGAAGCTGATCCTAATCCCACCTCCAAAAATGCAACCGACAAACAAGCAGAAAAGTAGAAGCCTTGGTTGGGCTTTTGTATTTGTTTCTATTTGAACGATTAATTTGTCTCTTTTCCTTTCGCAAACTTCCTAATTTATCGATAGTTTCCAAGTATTTGAACATGTATATATTTGTTATCCGCCCTTGTTAATGCGCATTATTTGCTTATAAACTCTGCGCTGACTCATTTTAATATGTACAAATAACTATGCATGCAAGACATTTAACACTATGTTCCTCAAACTCTCATTTACTTGTGCCCACAGAGGCCTTAGATTCATTTCTAACCTTTGTTTTTACGAAGATATAAGCACCATTTTCGCCATCACGCAGAGTAGCTAAATCTCGTTTAGTGTTTAGTTTTCCACATCCAGGTAGTTGGTTTTCCCACAGGCTTGAGTCCGAGGACTATGCAATGCCTTGGTTCTGTCCAAAACCTAGTTTTCCACATCCAGGTAGTTGGTTTTCCCACAGGCTTGAGTCCGAGGACTATGCAATGCCTTGGTTCTGTCCAAAACCTAGTTTTCCACATCCAGGTAGTTGGTTTTCCCACAGGCTTGAGTCCGAGGACTATGCAATGCCTTGGTTCTGTCCAAAACCTAGTTTTCCACATCCAGGTAGTTGGTTTTCCCACAGGCTTGAGTCCGAGGACTATGCAATGCCTTGGTTCTGTCCAAAACCTAGTTTTCCACATCCAGGTAGTTGGTTTTCCCACAGGCTTGAGTCCGAGAACTATGCAATGCCTTGGTTCTGTCCAAAACCTAGTTTTCCACATCCAGGTTGTTGGTTTTCCCACAGGCTTGAGTCCGAGAACTATGCAATGCCTTGGTTCTGTCCAAAACCTAGTTTTCTCTTTGTATGGGGCCTTGGCTTGCCTTTAGCTCTAGGGGAGCTAGCTCTTCAGCCGAGCCCCTTGAGTTTATCTATACGGTTAACGTTACCAAGCGCCTAGTTTGTTCCGTACGAGGAGTTTTAGCTTTTAGGGGAGTTAGCTCTTCAGCTAAGCCCCTCGTCAAGAAACGTAGCCCCTAGTGAGATTTTATACTTGAACTCTATAACCAACGGTTAGAAATAACAGAGGAAGTGTTTCAACCTACCACCTGCGCCAACACGCAAGCCTTTCCCACAGACGGCGCCAATTGTAGGGTCACGATTCGTGGCGGACCGTAACAGTGTCGGGTTCGCACGTAAAACGACCCTAACAATATCATTTGTAGAGCGTGGGTTTGAAAGGCTAGGCCTTGATCGATAGGCGGTGGGTTTTTCAGGGGGTTCATACAAGGTTAAATGATCGTCACCCTTAGAGTACTTCTCATGGAGGTGGGCTGGGAGGCTCTCGTTTCTTGGCCATTTTTTCCCCGCCCCCTTTCTTGGCGCACCTTCCTTTTTATTATATAGTCCGGCCTGGTTGATCCTGACCCTCCACTTGTAGGTCAGGCGGGAGCTTATCTCTGTGTCCGTCCCGTCAGCCATCCCATCTAACTTTCTATTAGTTGCATGGATCAAGGTTCACACTGTCCAAACGTCTTTTCTTTTCAACCATCTCTGGGTATTGGCAGGTGCATTTACTGAAGAAAGGACGCGTTTTCTTTAGTCCAACTTTCACACCCTGCTTCCCTATGGGCCCCATTTCGTTCACATCCCCTGGAGGGGGGCTGTTTGGGGGTTGCCTACACCGCAGTGTGGGTCCTTCTATTACAGCTCCGGAATACCGAGGACAGGGTAAGTCCTCAGCCATTCCCTTCGCCACGTCGGCCATTGACCATTCGTCCTCGGCAGGATACCCCTTCGGCACGGGTTCTGGGCCCAGGTAGAGTTTGGGCTGGGTTGCAGACCTCTCGGGCCCACATATATATATATATATATATATAGATATTTATATCATATACAATATAATAAAAGTTAGGCTTAGACACCGTGGTTGCGCTAAGTGGTTTCACCATATTGTAGAATTTTTTTATTATTTTATTTTAATTTTTAGGCTATAAAAAATATATATAATTTTTCTTCTCCTATAATTTCTAAGTTGATAAAAATCTTAATTTAATTACAACCCAAATTCTTTATCTTATCCATGTAATCCTATTTTTAGATTTTAAAAATATATATAATTTTTCTTCTCTTATAATTTCTAAATTGATAAAAATCTTAATTTGATTACAATCTAAATTCTTTATCTTATCCATGTAATCCTTATTTTGAACGTGTTGTGTATTATAAAAAATGCAACAACTTTCTTATTTTTTTAATTATTACACTACATGTAAAAATAAAACATTTATATATATAAAAAATTCTAATGCATCTTAAATTGTAGTAATGTATACTACACTAAAAAAGAGGTTTAATGCATCTTAAATTGTAGAAATGTAGAGACATAGTGTAATCTAATTCTTCTTATTTTTTAATTACTACACTAAAAAAAAGGTCTAATCCATATTTTAGAATTTTTTTTAGATTTATTTTTTTAGGAAGAATTTTTTTTTAAAGATTTAAAATGATAAGACACTAAAAAAAAAAAAAAAGTTGGAAACATGGATAAGATAACTAATTTACTTAGATTAGGATTGTGTAACCATTAGTATTTTATTTAAAATTAAAAATTAAAAATTACAGATAAAAAAATAATTTTAGAAAAAAAAACTCTCTATTGATTAGAATTTCACATAGAATTGGTGTTTCTTTAATTCCAAACCATCTAATAATTTCTCTTATAATTTAACTTCAATATAATTTGAAATTCTATGTCTAATTGAACTTTGCCAAGTCCTAACCTCTAAGTTTTTTGGATAAACATGCATCCTAAGTGATGAGTTTTACGTTTTGTTCTTCTTTAAAAAAAAAAAAAAAAATTAATTGTGATATTTTTTTTAATACATATCTTATTCTAATAATTGTATTTCTCTTATAATTCCTAAATTGATTAGAAATCTAGCATCTTCACAATTGAAAATTCTCTATATATACAGTTTTTTAAGTGTATTCTTATGTATTCATATGCACAACTTCTTCATATACGGTGTGGGTACAGTTTTGGAATTACTTAGTAGCCTTGGCTTTCTGTACTTTCCTTATGCATCCCACATCGAAAGAATCTCCCCCCCACTTTCTGCCTTATAAACGTGAAGCTGAAGGAGTAGTATACCACTAGTTCTGTCTTCCCCCACTTTCTGCCTTATAAGCTGTAAAGCTAAGGAGTAGTGTACCATTTCGTTGTGGGACATCCGAAGATGCTGTGTAAAAGCCAAAGGTTATAAATTAGTACATCCAAGGAACCCACATACGACTTATTTCTGTCTTTTCTTTTATTTTTTTTATAAATATTTTGGAGATAGAAACAGTACTTATTGTTCTAATCGATTTTCTCTCTCCCCATTATTAATAATAAGTTTGTATCTCTCTTTTTGTTTGTAGTAGAATGCTTTATTAAAACCACACTATTACAGGTATGTTTCTATTTTTGTTTTTGTTTCTATGTTTCACTTCTGAGTCATAAATGCAATTTTAAATCCATGAAATCAATTATATGAACCTGTATAAATATTTCGCCTTTATAATTTGTCAAACATCAATTATTATTTGAGTTTGTTTTGTTCGTAGTAGAATGTTTTATCAAAGTCACCATCCATTCTATTACAAGTATGTTTGTTCACTTTATTTTTCTTTTCTATGGTTCGGTTTCTGAGTCATAAAGTCAATTTTAAATCCATGAAATTCATTATATAAGCCTATATAAATATTTTCACATTTATGATTTGTCATTAGTTATTATTTGAGTTGGTTTTGTTTGTAGTAGAATGCTTTATCAAAGTCACCATCCATATTATTATAGGTACGTTTCTCTTCTTTGTTATTTTTATGTTTGTGTTTGTGTTTGTGTTTTTTATTTATTTATTTATTTATTTTTTTTTTATGGTTTTTCTTATGAGTCATTAAAAGCATGAAATACATTATATAAACCCCTATAAATATTTCACCTTCTTCTATAAATATTTCACCTTCATGATTTGTCCGCATCAATTATTATTTGAGTTAAACTTAAAGGTATTGGAAAAAAAAAGAAAAAAACTTTGATATATTTATTAGGGATTGATGAAAGACTAATAGCTACTTTTCTTGAAAAGCTAAAGATGTGTAGGCCTCTCTTTGAACTTTGTTTTGTATGATTGTGTGGAAGATGGATATCTAAGTCAAGAAGGCATCTTGGCATCTCATGAGATTTCTCTCTTAACATATGAAATGTCATGTGGAATCTATACATACCGTGGAATTCATTAAATTGACTCATAAGATCATTTTTCATAAGCATATATTACGACTTTTTAAGGAAAATTTACTTCTATTACTCTTTATTTAATTTTTTGATAGTGCATTTATTACTTTGATGCACCGTTTGTGTCAGGGTAAAGGTTGGATTATTCTTCCTTTTTATCCTAAAAAAATATGTTTCAGTTTTTTCTTTTTCTTTTGTTTGGTTTTGCATTTATGAATTATTTGTATTCATCTTTTTTTTTTCCTTGTAGCTAAATTGACATCTCTTCATGTACAAAGTGCTTGGGGGTCTAGAGGGAAAAAGATTCGAGCTGCGGGGTTAGCAGCATGTTATAATTATTTCTAAAAAAAAAAAAAAATCATTTTTTTTCCTCATAGGCTTTATCTAATAATGATTTAGGAATGATCAAATTTTGTATTTCCTCCTACAACAAGGGTTTCATCTTTTTTATTTCTAGGTTGTATTTGAGTTATGATTATATGTGCATTATTAGATTAGATTAATTTTCTTGAATAGTACAATTTTTATGTTAATATTTCTCATTTTTATTTTTGTTGTTAGTAATATTATATGTGTGCACTACAAAAATGTCATTATAAGACAACTGATAAGTTAGAAGAGAATTATGTTTATTTTTTTGGCAAATGAAATACCTTTGGTTAAGTTTCCATAGGTTTTTAATTATTAAATTTAGGAAATTTTTTATATAAATAATTTGTGTGATTGCTTGATACTTTTAAGAGCAATAATTTATATGCAATTTATATAATCTAAATTCAAAAGATTATTAATTTATTATTTTTCAATAAAATTATACTAAAAGTTTATAACTAAAGTCATGCAACGCACGAGCATAATACTAGTTGTAAGGACACGATTTTGTAACGAACCGTAACAGTGTTGGGTTCGCACGTGAAATTGCCCAAACAATATCATTTGTAGAGCATGGGTTTGAAAGACTAGGCCCTGGTCACCAGACGGTGGGTTTTTCGTGGTGTTCATACATGGTTCAGTTTTCTTCACCCCTGGAGTCTTTCTCTTGGAGGTGGGCTGGGAGGCTCTGATTTTTGGCCATTTTTCCCAGCCCCTGTTCTAGATTACTTCTTTTTCCTTTTATACTAGCCTGCGTTCACTGTCCTTCGTCCATGTATAGGGTCAACTTTTCCAAGACTGATACTTGTCCCATCAGCCCATACCCAAAGTCGTTGGGGGTGGTTGTAAAAGCTGAAGAATACGGCTCTGTCAGGTGCAGAGTATTGAATGGCAATAAGGGCAGCTTTTCCTGGATATTTTAGATTTTCTTTCAAGTTTAGTCTTATACCGTTTTTGCCCCTCTTTCCGGTGGGACTTTGGGTCTGCCGAGGACTGAACTGTCCTCGGCTGTATCCCAAGGCTATCTTGTGCTTTATATAATCGAGCTTGGGCCATAGCCCTCCTCGGCTTGGGCCATAGCCCTCCTCGGCTTGGGCCTTTGGACTCCCCACGGATAAATGGGCCTGTCCCATAAATTATTTGGGCCCCACAATAGCCCCTCAAAACCCTCCTTTCCAACCTCTTGGTTGGAAAGGGGGGTTTTGGTAATATCGAGCCTTTTATTATGGCTCATTTAATTCGGCCTTCCACTAATGCTGGCGGTTCTCCATCTGCCCAGGAAATGTACTGGTCTACGAGACATTATTTTGATTCTACTCCTGACGCGTTCTCGCCGTTTGGTTATCCAAAATGCGCTTTTAATGACTTCTATTTACGAGACTATTTAAATTCGACGGTTTGTTTGATGAGGTGGAGAAGTGGAACGGATACATCTTTGTTTACAGATTCTCTTGGAAACCTGGACAAATTTAAGACCTTCCGTTTTGCCCTTCCTATAAGAAGACAAGCAGGAGGCTATCACTCTCGTACAGAGATCCTTTTTATCCTTCTGAAATCTGAAATCCTTAGCCTCCCTTAGCGTTTACTTTACCCACTAGTAATACACTAAATCATAATACACTCACCATAACAACGAGTAATGAAGGAACCATCCCCCCCCCCCCCCCGCGCCGTAAACACCACGTTCCAATAAAGCTCGTAATAGCTCGGTCAGGGCAGGGACGTCGAAGACTCAAAATCTATCTCACCTTCCTTTCAGCCAAAATCCGAAGCAGGGGCTCGTCACGTCAAACCTTCGGCGTGACTGAGCCGAGGACACCCATTATCAGTACCAACCGCTCTCTTATGAGCATATCTAACATGGCACCAGTGTGTTAGGAGTTAAGACTGAGGCAGGGACTAAGTGCCCATGCTTCTTCCTCTCTTCGTTCACTGGTGCCTCCTTCTTTTCATTCATCTCCTCCATCTTCTTCTGAAGAAGGTCCTTCTCTCAATATGGGCACCACTGAGGCAGAGTCTGGAAGGACTTCGGAGACGAGTTTAAGAAGACATCTGACTGTTTACTTATCTGTATTGCTGTTGTTGTTTTTTTTTTTTATTATTTATTGTTTTGGCAATCCACCTTTTGTATAGGCTTGTTTAAGCCCTCTTTTGGCGTTGTAATACATCTTTATATTAATGAAAATTGTTATCACTTTATTTCATATGTGCAATCTCTATATTTCCGAAATGATAACGCAATAAATAGATATACAACCTTGTGAATTCTTTTTATTTTTAAACCGTGGCCAACGTTTAGGACCAAAGTCCCAGTTAATAGAAAGATCTTGCTCTGTGCTTATAAAAACAATCCGGCTTAATAATACTGAATCAAACAAGTGATACTTAGGGCTGAAACTCCCATTAGGCAGGAAAAGAAAGGACATTATGATGGGTCTACTGAGTCGGCCTGGCACAATACTGCTGACCTTAGAGTACAATAATTGGGGCCATAATCCCTTATCCAAGAGAAAGGCGCTATTATGTATTTACAAGTGCTGTTCGGCACAGTAATATAGCATTTGAATTAATGACACCTAGGGCCAAAATATTTGCTAAGAAAGAGATATCACCATAACTTTAATAGAGTTGTTTGGCATAACAATGCCGACCTGTGAAAAATGATACTTACCCCAAAACTAGCAGAGATGATAACTGAATGCTCGATGCGGTGTGGGAAGTAACCATCTGAAGACATATCACCCGAAAAATGAGCAGCCCCTCTAGGCTGCTGAATAGTGGGGCGTTTCACCATTTTCTTAACACTCCTAGTGGCATTAACCTTTTACAGTATTTGAACCGAGGATTGAGTAATTTACACTCCTAGAGTTTTCTCATCCAAGTAGTTGGTTTCCCCATAGGCTTGAGTCCGAGGACCATGCAATGCCTTGGTTCTGTCCAAAACTCAGTTTTCTCATCCAAGTAGTTAGTTTCCCCATAGGCTTGAGTCCGAGGACCATGCAATGCCTTGGTTCTGTCCAAAACTCCTGGACAAATTTAAGACCTTCCGTTTTGCCCTTCCTATAAGAAGACAAGCAGGAGGCTATCACTCTCGTACAGAGATCCTTTTTATCCTTCTGAAATCTGAAATCCTTAGCCTCCCTTAGCGTTTACTTTACCCACTAGTAATACACTAAATCATAATACACTCACCATAACAACGAGTAATGAAGGAACCATCCCCCCCCCCCCCCCGCGCCGTAAACACCACGTTCCAATAAAGCTCGTAATAGCTCGGTCAGGGCAGGGACGTCGAAGACTCAAAATCTATCTCACCTTCCTTTCAGCCAAAATCCGAAGCAGGGGCTCGTCACGTCAAACCTTCGGCGTGACTGAGCCGAGGACACCCATTATCAGTACCAACCGCTCTCTTATGAGCATATCTAACATGGCACCAGTGTGTTAGGAGTTAAGACTGAGGCAGGGACTAAGTGCCCATGCTTCTTCCTCTCTTCGTTCACTGGTGCCTCCTTCTTTTCATTCATCTCCTCCATCTTCTTCTGAAGAAGGTCCTTCTCTCAATATGGGCACCACTGAGGCAGAGTCTGGAAGGACTTCGGAGACGAGTTTAAGAAGACATCTGACTGTTTACTTATCTGTATTGCTGTTGTTGTTTTTTTTTTTTATTATTTATTGTTTTGGCAATCCACCTTTTGTATAGGCTTGTTTAAGCCCTCTTTTGGCGTTGTAATACATCTTTATATTAATGAAAATTGTTATCACTTTATTTCATATGTGCAATCTCTATATTTCCGAAATGATAACGCAATAAATAGATATACAACCTTGTGAATTCTTTTTATTTTTAAACCGTGGCCAACGTTTAGGACCAAAGTCCCAGTTAATAGAAAGATCTTGCTCTGTGCTTATAAAAACAATCCGGCTTAATAATACTGAATCAAACAAGTGATACTTAGGGCTGAAACTCCCATTAGGCAGGAAAAGAAAGGACATTATGATGGGTCTACTGAGTCGGCCTGGCACAATACTGCTGACCTTAGAGTACAATAATTGGGGCCATAATCCCTTATCCAAGAGAAAGGCGCTATTATGTATTTACAAGTGCTGTTCGGCACAGTAATATAGCATTTGAATTAATGACACCTAGGGCCAAAATATTTGCTAAGAAAGAGATATCACCATAACTTTAATAGAGTTGTTTGGCATAACAATGCCGACCTGTGAAAAATGATACTTACCCCAAAACTAGCAGAGATGATAACTGAATGCTCGATGCGGTGTGGGAAGTAACCATCTGAAGACATATCACCCGAAAAATGAGCAGCCCCTCTAGGCTGCTGAATAGTGGGGCGTTTCACCATTTTCTTAACACTCCTAGTGGCATTAACCTTTTACAGTATTTGAACCGAGGATTGAGTAATTTACACTCCTAGAGTTTTCTCATCCAAGTAGTTGGTTTCCCCATAGGCTTGAGTCCGAGGACCATGCAATGCCTTGGTTCTGTCCAAAACTCAGTTTTCTCATCCAAGTAGTTAGTTTCCCCATAGGCTTGAGTCCGAGGACCATGCAATGCCTTGGTTCTGTCCAAAACTCAGTTTTCTCATCCAAGTAGTTGGTTTCCCCATAGGCTTGAGTCCGAGGACCATACAATACCTTAGTTCTGTCCAAAACTCAGTTTTCTCATCCAAGTAGTTGGTTTCCCTATAGGCTTGAGTCCGAGGACCATGCAATGCCTTGATTTTGTCCAAAACTTAGTTTTCTCATCCAAGTAGTTGGTTTCCCCATAGGCTTGAGTCCGAGGACCATACAATACCTTGGTTCTGTCCAAAACTCAGTTTTCTCATCCAAGTAGTTGATTTCCCCATAAACTTGAGTCCGAGGACCATGCAATGCCTTGGTTCTGTCCAAAACTCAGTTTTCTCATCCAAGTAGTTGGTTCCCCATAGGCTTGAGTCCGAGGACCATGCAATGCCTTGGTTCTGTCCAAAACTCAGTTTTCTCATCCAAGTAGTTGGTTTCCCCATAGGCTTGAGTCCGAGGACCATACAATACCTTGGTTCTGTCCAAAACTCAGTTTTCTCATCCAAGTAGTTGGTTTCACCATAGGCTTGAGTCCGAGGAGCATACAATGCCTTGGTTCTGTCCAAAACTCAGTTTTCTCATCTAAGTAGTTGGTTTCCCCATAGGCTTGAGTCCGAGGACCATGCAATGCCTTAGTTCTGTCCAAAACTCAGTTTTTCATCCAAGTAGTTGGTTTCCCCATAGGCTTAAGTCCAAGGACCATACAATACCTTGGTTCTGTCCAAAACTCAGTTTTCTCATCCAAGTAGTTGGTTTTCCCATAGGCTTGAGTCCGACGACCATAAAATACCTTGGTTCTGTCCAAAACTCAGTTTTCTCATCCAAGTAGTTGGTTTCCCCATAGGCTTGAGTCCAAGGACTATGCAATGCCTTGGTTCTGTCCAAAACCCAGTTTTCTCATCCAAGTAGTTGGTTTCCCCATAGGCTTGAGTCCGAGGACCATACAATGCCTTGGTTCTATCCAAAACCCAATTTTCTCATCCAAGTAGTTGGTTTCCCCATAGGCTTGAGTCCGAGGACCATACAATGCCTTGGTTCTGTCCAAAACTTAGTTTTCTCATCCAAGTAGTTGGTTTCCCCATAGGCTTGAGTTCGAGGACCATACAATACCTTGGTTCTGTCCAAAACTCAGTTTTCTCATCCAAGTAGTTGGTTTCCCCATAGGCTTGAATCCGAGGACCATGCAATACCTTGGTTCTGTCCAAAACTTAGTTTTCTCATTGCGTGGGACCTTGGCTTTAGGGGAGTTAGCTCCTCGGCCGAGCCCCTAGAATTATTCATGCGATTAACGCTACCAAGCGTAGCCCCTAGTCAAGAAGCGTAGCCCCTAGCGGAACTTTACACTAAAACTCTATAACCAGTTGTTAGAAATGACAAAGGAACTCTCTCGACCTACCGCCTATGCCAACACACAAGCTTTTCCCACAAACGGCACCAATTGTAAGGACAAGATTTTGTAACGAACCGTAACAGTATTGGGTTCGCACGTGGAATGGCCCAAACAATATCATTTGTAGAGTATGGGTTTGAAAGGCTAGGCCCTGGTCACTAGACGGTGGGTTTTTCGTGGTGTTCATACATGGTTCGGTTTTCTTCACCCCTGGAGTCTTTCTCCTACAGGTGGGCTGGGAGGCTCTGGTTTTTGGCCATTTTTCCCAGCCCCTGTTCTAGATTACTCATTTTTCCTTTTATACTAGCCTGCGTTCACTGTCCTTCGTCCACGTATAGGGTCAACTTTTCCAAGACTGATACTTGTCCCTTCAGCCCATACCCAAAGTCGTTGGGGGTGGTTGTAAAAACTGAAGAATACGGCTCTGTCAGGTGCAGAGTATTGAATGGCAGTAAGGGCAGCTTTCCCTGGATATTTTAGATTTTCTTTCAAGTTTAGTCCTATATCGTTTTTGCCCCTCTTTCCGGTGGGACTTTGGGTCTGCCGAGGACTGAATTGTCCTCGGCTGTATCCCAAGGCTATCTTGTGCTTTATATAATTGAGGTTGGGCCATATCCCTCCTCGGCTTGGGCCTTTGGACTCCCCACGGGTAAATGGGTCTGTCCCATAAATTATTTGGGCCCCACACTAGTATTATATAATAAAAGTTGAGCTTAGAAGCCGTAGTTGCGCCAAGTGGTTGCACCAAATTGCAGAATTTTTTTTCTTCAGATTTTAAAAAAAATAAATATAATTATTTTTGTTCTTATCTTCTTCTTCTATAATTTCTAATTTGATAAAAATATTAATTTGATTACAATCTAATCTTTTCATCTAACCCTTTTTTTTATTTAAATTATATTATCACGTGTAAAAAAACACATATTTAAATTATATTATTACGTGTAAAAAAACAACAACATAGTACATGTATAAAAATAAATAAATAAACAGCAACGTATTCATCTACATATTCAATCTATATGACACTTTTTTTTTTGAGATAATTACTTCTAATTTTTTTCACTCGGTCTATATGACTTTTTTTTTTGTGTGTGTGGACAAACATACATCTTAAGTTAATTATTCTTCTCATATAATTCCTAGAATGATTAGAAACCTAATTTCCTCACAATTGAAAACTCTCTCTCTCTCTCTCTCTCTCTCTCTCTCTCTCTATATATATATATATATATTGTTTTTCATTGTATTCTTATATATTCTTAGGCACAACTTCTTCTTCTTCTTTTCTCTCCCCCATCATCAATAATTCTCATTCTTTCACGATTTTTATGTTGTTTAGAAATCTAACTCTCCTTTGTTTGTTTTTTTTTTCCTTATTACTTAGGCAATTTGATGTTTTAAAAATCCATAGTAGAAGTCTTTATCAAACCTACCATCCAGACTATTACAAGTATGTATTTCTCTACTTTGTTTTTGTGGGGGGTTTTTTTCTTTAAATTTTTTTTTAAGGTTTTGCCTATGAGTCATTAATGAAATTTTAAATCCATGAAATCCATTATATAAAACTCTATAAATATATATGCTTTATCTATTAATTATTTAAGAATTACAAAATTTTGTATTCTCTCCTACAACAAGGGTTCCATTTGTATTTGTGTTATGTTTATATGTGCATTATTAGATTAAATTAATTTTCTTGAGTAGTAAAATTTTTATCAATAAAGAGGAGAATAATTGAGCAAAAGCATGATGTTTTAAAGATTTAGATTTCAGCTTTACACCTCAACAAATTAGATTAACATTAACTCTGTTAGGACATATGTGTTTCACATGTTAAAAACATATGTCACTATTTTATGTAATTGGCTAATCCTTTGACAAAATGCACTTTACTTGTATTTGGGTAGATCTAGGATATGTTTAATACTTCAAGAAACCTTATTTCAAGATCAAGTGTTAAAGTCATGCAAGTCTGTCCAAGATTCAAGTTGAGAAAGTGCTTGTCATTAAAGCTCGACAACTAGCATCTATCAAGGCTTAAGAGCTGTTCCAACCTCGTGGCTTGATAGTAGATCGATAGATAGCTATCTATCGAGGTTTAAGAAAAATAGATTTTTTTGTTCTGTTTTCTTCCAATCCATGATTATGTATTTAGGTTTTCTTTTCTCACAACCCTAGACATATAAAATGATTATTTTAAAGGCCGTCAAAGGTGACACAAGTTGTACAAGTGTTGAGCAAAGTTTGTTCATGCAAATTGTGACCGAAGACAGAATTTGCCCTAGTTTATCTTTCTTGTGAAGAAGTTGCTGTGTTTGTGCATCGTAAGGTTTTGTAACCAAACATCTTCTTGATCTTCATCGTCTGGATGAATTGAAGAATTTTGCAGCCAACAACCTTCTCTAGTTGGTGATTGAAGTCGCGTACTTGGATTTGCGCAATTGGTTAGTCATGTACTGGGAGCCGTGCATTACAAAGGAAAGATTGTCACTACAAAACAAGTCCAATTGGGTATTGGGATAACGGTTCAACTGTAGGTTGGTAGAAGGTACTGAAATTCTTTTACTTGTAACCGCTTATTTTGATAATAGTGGATTCTTGGGAGTGGTGACCTTAAAATCACCCGTTGGGGTTTTTGCCGTGTAGGTTTTCCCAATTCCTAAACAAATCACTCGTGTCAAATTTATTTTCTGCTGCACTTAGTATAATTGGTGATTTGTTTGTGCTACCACGTGCTTTGCATGTTAATTTGATTAATTAATAAATTTGGCTAATTAATCAATTAATTTATCACAAGGGGTTAATTTATTTTTGACCTATCAAACTCCACAAATTAGACTAACATTATACTTTTGTTCATATCAACTTCTCAGTTAGACATGATTTTTATCAATCATTAAATTTTCCATTATTATGATTTTTTAGATAAATATATTATTTTATTTATCTTCATCAATCATGCTTAGAAACTTGAAATGGTTCAAGTTTTACAAATTTCACATTTTTATTTCCCTTGAATTAAGAGAGTTTAAGTTTAAATTTAATATTGATTTTACTTTTTAATGACACTATTTTACGAAGATAGTTTGCTTGAGATTAAAGTTTATTAGCTAAAATTTTAATAGTATAAAATTCTATTTCCACTATAATTCAATTTCAACTAAATTCAGTAAGTTTACAACTTTTAAACTATTGCTATATTAATTTTTGGATAGATACAAAAGCTTAATTGTTAATGTGGGGCCCAAATAATTTATGGGACAGGCCCATTTACCCGTGGGGAGTCCAAAGGCCCAAGCCGAGGAGGGCTATGGCCCAAGCTCGATTATATAAAGCACAAGATAGCCTTGGGATACAGCCGAGGACAGTTCAATCCTCGGCAGACCCAAAGTCCCACCGGAAAGAGGGGCAAAAACGGTATAGGACTAAGCTTGAAAGAAAATCTAAAATATCCAGGGAAAGCTGCCCTTACTGCCATTCAATACTCTGCACCTGACAGAGCCGTATTCTTCAGCTTTTACAACCACCCCCAACGACTTTGGGTATGGGCTGATGGGACAAGTATCAGTCTTGGAAAAGTTGACCCTATACGTGGACGAAGGATAGTGAACGCAAGCTAGTATAAAAGGAAAAAGGAGTAATCTAGAACAGGGGCTGGGAAAAATGGCAAAAAACCAGAGCCTCCCAGCCCACCTGCAGGAGAAAGACTCTAGGGGTGAAGAAAACTGAACCATGTATGAACACCACGAAAAACCCACCGTCTGGTGACCAAGGCCTAGCCTTTCAAACCTATGCTCTACAAATGATATTGTTTGGGCCATTTCACGTGCGAACCCAACACTGTTATGGTTCGTTACAAAATCGTGTCCTTACAGTTAATATCAACTTTTTTTTCTTGTTCATCACTATATGAATTATCTACAATTTTGGTTTTGTCAATACACATTTTTCTGTCCTCAGTTTAATTTAAGTGTTAATTTATCTACTTTTAAAATTTTCAATCCACACAATTGAAAAAGTTTAAGTTTTACAAATTTTAGTGTTTTTCTGTGAGTTAAGAGTTTTAGTTTAGTATTTATTTTACTTTTTAATGACACTCTTATGAAGAGTTTGTTTGTTAATTTGGTTACAAAGCATGTGAAGATCTCATATATAATCATCTCAAGCAACTTTACTCCACACATAAGGTTAATACTTATTCTTTCTTTGTTTACATTATGCATTAGAAAAGTCAAACTAATGCTCATAAGCCCCAAATGCCATGTTTTATCTCCTCAAAATGCCCATTCCTTTTCAATTTTTTCCTTTCAAAATTAAAGTATTTTGGTAATAGGTTATACTACTAAATGCATAAAAATAGTTAATTGTCATAAATTATCAATATAGTGGCAATAGATAGTTAATGTAGATCAAACACTTTTAGCAATAATTTACTATGAATAACAATCTATTTTCTAAACTATAAGAAATTAAAAATTCTACTTCATCTAAAATTCTATTAGCAAAAGTTTCAAGTATATAATTTAAAATAAATTTAATGTTTATTTTGATTGTATATCATTATTTTATGTTTTAATAAGTAAAATTTTAATATTACACACTGTGCTCATAAAAATTGACACAAATGTAAGTATTAATTATATGTCGTAACATTAATATGTTTTATAATGTGACTAACTAATTATTAATATAGTTTTGAATCTTTTAAATTATTTAAATATATATATTTTTAAATAAACCATGCAATGCACAGGCCTTTAACTAATATATATATACTGACAATATATTTCATTTTCTGGTCATAATCAAAATTGAACTAATGTTTTACAAAGAACTATGCAATAGACTGGCATTTTCAAAATGAGAGGGCATATATAAAACTCTCATCAATTAATTATATAAGCTATCACTCACTAAGTTAGGAGGAATACATAGGTTAAGCTACAAAATTTTCAACGTATTTAGCATATTTATCTCTTTTATCTTTTTACTCATTTTCTTCAACAATCCTTTCTCCGCTAGAAGTTTTTCAAAGTTGGTTATGAAGAACAATTGGTTGAAATGATATATGCTATAATAGTGGATAAATGTCCCTCCTTTAAATGGCAAGATGTTGATGAGAAATTATTATATGATCTCTTGACCTCATTTTCTGTTTCCTTTGCTAGTCACTTAATTAGCACATTAAATAACAGATCTTATGTGAGTTTGTTTGCAGCTAGTTTTGAGCAGGCGAAGCTAGCTTTAATGAAGATGGTTATCTTGCTTGTTGGCATATGCAGAATTTTTATTGATAAATAGCAATGGATTACAAGGTTTTTATTTTTGTGATGTAGAGCTGCTGCTCCTGCACAATGATAGGCAGATTTTTTTGATCTGCATAACCAGTACAATAGAACTTATTTATACTTGAAAGAGCCTTCTAGACTTCTAGATACAAGTAACTGACCCTTAGGAACACAGAACATCAACAGACCTGAAATACTAACAGCCATCATCTAGAAATTTCTTTATTAAAATTACAAACTAATTCTAACACTCCCTCTTAATTTGTAATCTTTAATTGCTTCTTGAACCACTCCATTCTGTCAACTGTAGCTGCTTTGGTGAGAGCATCTGCTGGCTGATCATTGGTACTGACAAATTGGAATTGGATTTCACCTTCACCAACCAAGTCTCGAATAAAATGCTGCCTAAGCTCAATGTGCTTTGTCCTTGCATGAAAAATAGGATTCTTAGTCATTGCAATAGCTGACATATTGTCACAGAAAATAACAGTAGGTTCAATTTTTTGTTGCAAATTTGAAAGTAATCTCCTTAGCCAAATAGCTTCACATGCTGCATCAGTTGCTGCAATATATTCAGCTTCTGCTGAAGATAAGGCAACTGTCTTTTGCTTCTTTGAACTCCAAGCAATCACATTTGATCCCAAGCAAAAGATGTAGAGAGACGTGCTTTTTCTGTCATCAAGTGATCCAGCCCAATCACTATCAGTGAAACCAACAAGATTGTTGCCATTCTCCTTTTTGTACAAAATGCCTAGCTTCTTGGTGCCTTGCAAGCAGTGAAGAATTCCTTTTGCTGCTATATAATGCAGCTTGCTAGGCTGATTCATGAACCTTGATATAAGGTTGACTGAATGAACAATATCTTGCCTTGTATTTGTCAGATAAATCAAAGAACCAACAAGGCTTTGATATGTCTTTGCATCTGCCTTTTCCACTGCATCTTCTCGCTGCAATTTCTCATTAGAAGACATAGCTGTGGACACTGGTTTACATGCTGCCATGTGAAATTTTTTAAGCAAATCTTCAATGTACTTTTCTTGGCAAATAAAAACTTCACCTGTAGACTATCACACTTGAAAACCAAGAAAGTATTTCATCAAACCCAAATCAGTCATCTCAAATTCTTTTATCATGGCCTTTTTTTTAAAAAACCTTCAACCTTCTTCCTATTTGTGCCCATATAGATCAAATCATCAACATATAAGCAAATTACTAGAAAATCTCTAGTACCTTCACGCTTGACATAAAGCGATGGCTCACATATGCTCCTTTGAAAACCAATTTGGCAAAAGTAGCCGTCAATTTTGCTATTCCAAGCTCTTGGAGCTTGCTTTAGGCCATACAATGCCTTTCGAAGTTGATAGACTTTGTCTTCTTTGCCTTTCTTCATGTATCCCTTCGGTTGCTCTACGTACACTTCTTCTTCTAAGTCACCATTTAAAAATACTGACTTAACATCAAGCTGAAATACTTCAAGCTCCATTTTTGCAGCAAGAGCTAAGAAAGTTCTAATAGTTTCCATGCGAACAACGGGTGCAAATGTTTCATGGAAATCTACTCTAGGCTGTTGCAAATAGCCTTTTGCGACCAAACGTGCTTTATGCTTTTGAATTGAGCCATCTTCATTGTACTTAGTTTTGTAAATCCATTTTAAGCCAATCACATCTCTTCCATTAGGTAGGTCCACAAGCTCCCATGTCTGATTCTTCTCAATGCTAGCAATTTCTTCATCCATGGCTTTTGTCCACACATTCTCCTTTGCAGAATCTTCAAAGGTTTGTGGCTCACTAGCAAATAATGCAAATTCACAAGACTGATATATATCTGACAATGAGCGAAACTTCCTTGGAGGGATGTCTGAATCATAAGAATCTAAATTTGGCAAGACAGTGCTTGAAGATCTAGTTGGAGATGATGTTGCTCTTGGGGCTTCTTCAGAACTCATGCTTGGAAGTGAATTAGACTTGTCTTGAAAATCAAGAGAAGCAGGAACTTCCAAGTTTTTTCTTTCTTAGACATTTTCCTCCCATTGCCATATTGCCAACTCATCAAAAATAACATCTCTTGCAATCACTAGCTTGTTTGTCTTGGGATTCAAAAGGCGAAATCCCTTAGACTCATCACTATAGCCAATGAAGATATACTTTTCCCCCTTTTCATCAAACTTCTCTCTTTCTTGTGAGGGAATATGAGCATATGCTATGTAGCCAAAGACTTTAAGCTGATTCACCATAGGTTTTTGCTTATGCCAGGCTTCAAATGGAGTCTTGTCTCTAAGTTCTTTTGTTGGAGAGCGATTGAGAATATATGTTGCTGTGTTGACAGCTTCTGCCCATAGCATGTTGGGTAATCCTTTGCCCTTAAGCATGCATCTAGCCATTTCTTCAATTGTTCAATTCTTTCGTTCAACTACTTCGTTTTGTTGAGGAATTCTTCGAACTGTGAGTTGCCTTTGAATGCCATTTTCTTTACAATATTGCATAAATGGCTTATAGATAAACTCCCCACCACGGTCAGTTCCCAAGGTCTTCATTTGATGACCACTTTGCCTTTCAACAAGAGCTTTAAACTAAAGAAAAAATGAGAATGCTTCTGACTTTTGATCAAGAAAATAAATCCACATCATCCTTGTATAATCATCGACAAACAAAAGAAAATATCTTTTGTTGCTCAGTGATGGAGTTTTAGTTGGACCACATATGTCTGCATGCACAAGCTCTAAAGGAGCACAAGCTCTCCAGGTTGTCTTTGGAAATAGAAGACGATGCATCTTGCCATATATACAGCCTTCACAAATGTTGTCATTTTTCTGAATTGAAGGAAGACCAACCACCATATTTCTTTGCTTTAGCAATTGAAGGCCTTGATAGTTCAAATGGCCATATCTTAGATGCCAAAGATGAGACTCATCAATAGCCTCACTTTTCAAAGCAATTTTCTCATGTAATGGCATGCTAAGAGGGAAAACATTATTTTGTGACATTCCAACCTTTGCCACTGTCAATTTGTTTTTCTTATCATACATAGTACACACATCATCATCAAAGTATAAAGAATAACCTTTTCTAAGCAATTGACTAACACTAAGAAGGTTTTGTGATAAGCTTGGTACATAAAGAACATCATGAATAAATTTTTGGTTACCTTCTTCAGTGTGGACAATGATGGTTCCTTTTCCTTCAACTTTCTTTAGCTTCCCATCTTCAAGCTTTACTACAGAAGTATAGCTCCGATCAACTTCCACAAAAGACTTGGAATTCATTGTCATATGATTGCTGCATCCACTATCCAGAAACCATGTATCTTGTGTTTCATGTAGAGCATTCAAGCAAGAATAAAATAAATGATTTTCTTGACTGTCTTTTACAAAATTGGCATAATTTTTCTCTTGTTTATCTTGGTACTAGCAATCTCTTTTAGAGTGATTAGGAATTTTGCATTTAGTGCATTTGAAACAACATTCCCTTGACTCATGACCAGGTTTCTTGCAAATAAAACATTAACCACTAGAGGCACCTGGTTTTTGTTGGTATTTTTCTCCATTCCTTCCTCGTCCTCTGTTTTGCCCTTCTTTGAAGTTGCCTTGGCCTTTTCCATACTGACCCTTCTTTTGGTAATTGCCTCCTCTTTTCCCTTGTTCTTCTTTGGAAAATTCATTATGAGAAACATTCAACTTTGATTGAAATGCTTGCTCCAATGGTTGGCTTGAAAACCTGCTTATCCTTCCTTCATGTGCTTCAAGAGACCCCATGAATTCATACATGGTCAGAATTGATAGATCTTTGGATTCTTCTATTGCTGCTACTACATGATCAAATTTTTGAGGCAAACTCTGGAGTATCTTCTCAACAAGTTTCTGCTCTTGAATAGTATCTCCATAGCTCTTGATTTGATTAACAATCTTAGCAACTCTTGAATTGAAATCTTTGACTGATTTAGTTTCTTTCATTGTCAAATTATCAAAGTCTCTCCACAAATTTTGAAGCTTAACGGAGATGGCTTTATTTGAGCCTTGAAACTCCTTTTGCAGAATCTCCCATGCATCTTTTGCCTTTTTAACACCAAAGATTCTAGGATAGATAGACTTGCTTACCCCATGATGAATGATCCTCAAGGCAGTAGCATTTTTCTTCAATTTCTTCTTGTACTCCTTTTGATTTTCATCAGTCCAGGAAGAATTCCCAGTTCCAGGAGGGTTTTGGAAACCATCTTCAATCAAATCCCATAGATCTTGGGAAATGAAAATGGTCATCAATTGAGAGCTCCAGTAGTCATAGTGTTCTCCATTGAAAATAGGAACCTGGTTTGTTGAATAAGAAAACAAGACATCTCCAAATTTGGCATCCATGAAGATTAACTAAAGAGAGGTTTAAAGCTGGGTGAACAAAGAAAAATCAGGTGCTGTATAGGTGCTGGATAGGCTGAATAGGTTGAATAGGCTAGCTCTGATACCAGAATTTGTTGGCATATGCGGAATTTTTATTGATAAATAACAATGGATTACAAGGTTTTTTATTTTTGTGATGTAGAGCTGCTGCTCCTGCACAATGCTAGGCAGATTTTTCTGATCTGCATAAACCAGTACAATAGCACTCATTTATACTTGAAAGAGCCTTCTAGACTTCTAGATACAAGTAACTGACCCTTAGGAACATAGAACACCAACATACCTGAAATACTAACAGCCATCATCTAGAAATTTCTTTATTAAAATTACAAATTAATTCTAACATTGCTAACAAAAAGAAGAGAGGCCAAAATGTGGCATTGGCATGTTCATCAAGCCTTTACAAAAAGAGAACAAACATTATTTTGTATATTTTTTTTTTTAGTAAAAACACAGATTTCCTAAGACAAGTTGAATGCCAACAGACAAAATAAATAATCACATCCACATTTGATCATACAGATTGTGATTTATGACTCTGAATGATGGTTCTGCGGGTCTTGGCTTTGGCTTTTCATTTATTCTTTGGATGGGTTATGATTTATGAATCCGTACCACTAAGCTTTGTTTTTACCCCTTTTTTTTTTGGTCTCCTTCCTCTTCTTCTTCATCCATTTATTTGCTGATGCTTGGTTTTATCTGAACTTCTATATGGATTCTTGGGTCTGGCTAGTTAATACTTAATAGTAGATTGCAAAATGGGGCGTATAGGCTTATGTGACCCAATAATTAGTGTGACTGTGTGAGAGAAAATTATAAAATCAAAGGAGAATAAATTACTAAGGCCATGGAAATTAATATTCCCAAAAAAGACAAAAACAAAAGAGTAAACTTTTAATTTAAAAAAACCAGACCAAAATCTTTCTAACTTTTATAAAAACTAGTTTTGGTGGCACATCCTACCCCTTGTTTGCAAAAATTAAGATAGAGCTTTTGTCATGACCCAAACCCAAAAGGGTCTAAAGCATGAGAAATACATCCCAAGGGTAACTGTAGATTTTTCCTTTTTGATAATTCAAACTGTAGAAGATCTTTCTTTACCTTTCTTTTCCACAGGATAAGAATATATAACCATACTAAAATCTCTATATTACAAGTCAGAGCTCTATAGCACATTTATGAACAATAACTAAAAATCATGTGCCTCCACATAATACATGAATATATTACAAAACTCTAATTAAATTACACAAAGTCACAATCTTATCAAGAATAAAAACCTTAACATCGAGTCTAGGCCTACCACGCCAAAGGCTAACAAACCTCAAGC
Source organism: Quercus lobata (assembly GCF_001633185.2). NCBI lineage: Eukaryota > Viridiplantae > Streptophyta > Magnoliopsida > Fagales > Fagaceae > Quercus > Quercus lobata. Next base: position 87,132,852 of record NC_044907.1, on the reverse strand, counting down.
GACCCACCTCCAATAGAATTAATTAAGGTCTTGTTGAACATAGCAAGATCGAGTCACCAACCATTTATAGCAAAAGTCTCCAAATTAAACATAGCAATCTAATCATCACCAAAGAAGTAAGCTCCATACCCAAGGTATAACTAATAATCTGAAAAACTGTTAGAGGGTGGGATGAGATAATGCCCAGTAAGTAGCATAATTAATGGGGGTGGGGGAAATGCAAGTTTCATGATAATGAACAGTTTACAAAACATGTTTTAGTTTGAGAAATTGCTAACTTATTGGATACTGCAAGATCATTTTCAATAATAATGTAACATGAATGATTAAATGATGAAACACAAAGTTTCTCAAAATAATACCATGAAACTATATATTATAATTTGTGAGCATTAACAATATAATTTCCAAAGCCATAATATCTAACATAAGGTAAATTATCACAAATATACCACATTACCACATAGATCGGTCAGGGGATCCACCCATTCACAACTGGCATGATATTGTCCTCTCTGGTATGCAGACTCTTGGCCCCATGGACAACAGCCTCACCCATACCCTCAAGTTTTTTCTCTCCCCCCATGGGCAGCAGAGAGAGTGCGTCAAATAGGACCTCTTTTGCATGTGGTCTCTTGGCCCCATGGGCAGTAGCCTCACCCACACATAATCAATGAACCTCTTCCCCCGATGGGCAGCAGGGAAGAACACGTTATCCAAAGTGAAAGGGCACTGACCTAGATTTGATTCCATTGTCACAAAGACTACAGAAACCAAATTGGGTGATCACCAGGAAATCACACATGGCATGGTGTCAAAACCACATAAAGCTCACAGGTATACATTTCCTTTCAAATACATAGTTTATAACTAGGTAGTTTTAGAAAAACCTTAAATAGTCTAACTTCCACAAAGTTTGTAAGGTTTTCAACTTCATTCTTGTCAAAATATTTTCTAACAATTTCCCACATAACAAGACAAAATAAGCATCTTTAATTTTTCTAATATACCATAACATCCAAGATTTCCTTATCAAAGATTAAATAAAAGATGCTCATTTTTCCATATCAATAATTCATGCATTTCCCCAAATGCAATACCAAATATGATGCATTTTCATATAAAATCATATGTATATATTAAGGTTATGACACAATAGTTTTAGGAAAATATAATTTCCATAGGTAGTTTCCAAAAGTGTGTCTAACCCAAAAACATCATTTATGCAACATGTTTATTTTTCAAAAATCCCATTAAAAAGCTACTTACCTCGCAACCGCAAAATCCTAATTCTCCAAGCTCCAAGGAGATTAGCTAGAACCTAAACAATATCAAGTAAATCTATCACAATAAGTATAGAGTTTGAAATTGCATCTAGCTACAATTTAGGAATTGCCAAAAAAGCACTTAATTAGGCAAGCCTAGTATTTAACCTCATCAATAATAATATAGACCACTTCCAGTTTCTCAACAAATTGATTCACAAGGCATAAACTCCAATTTATAAAGTTAGCCCATTTAATATCATCTCCAACATCATGACTAGCTTCCATAAAATTTACACTACATCAATAAGAGACCCATGAAAGCAAAATCAAAATATCCTCCAAGACAAGAAATTTAGAACTTAAACTAACTCCAAATAAACCCAATGGCAATGGAAAAATTAGATTTACCAACCATCACATGTTATAACTCAAAATCCCTAAATTTTCCACCATAAATAAACCTTAGGTAGTCATCATTAGCACAAACCATATACCCACTCATCAAATAATTCCACCAATAAAAAACCCATACATACAAACACATAAATATCACTTCCAATGCTCATAAATCACATGGGTATCATTATTAAAGCTTAGATAAAAATAACCTAAAGCAAAAGTGTAAAACTCACCAAAAAGATTAGAAATTTTTACCTCAAAAAAAGGATGTGAAGGTGCTTATGGGTTCATAACAATTTTTTGGTGATCTTGCCGAAAAAACTATGGTGGAAATGGTGGTGGTGGTGTGGAAGTGCTGGTGGAGAGGATGAGAGTGATAGAGAGGAGTGTGTTTAAGTGAAAAGAAAAGAAAGAAAATGAAAAGAAGAAATGAGATGGCCGGACATGAGAGGGTGAGATGGATTGAAATGAGTGGTGGGTAGTGGGGTTAGGTGGGGCACGTGGGAACCCAAAAAAATATCTGATCTTACACCTTTTTTTATTTTTTATTTATTTTTATAAAAAAACTGACAAGGACGTTACAGCTTTTATCTAAAGAACTATGAAATTATATACTCAAAAATTCATGTCATACCATGCTAATCTCGTTCATATAAAATTTTGATTACACAAACTTAGAGTAGCTATTTAACATAAGAATATCAATTTTTTTATGATAATTTTTTAGTACCTATTTTCTAAAGGCAATATCCACTCACTAAAAGTTTTTAAGAATGATAATGAATATAATTATCCTACATTTTAAATGTCTTTATGATATTTAGCTTAGTTTTTAATAAACACCTTTTTAAGCAAGAAATTAAATTAAAATAAATAATAATAAAAACAAGATAACAAAATATATATGTGCAATTGAAGTTTCCATTAGATAAATTTATAGGTCTAAAAGATAAAAATCTATTAAATTAGTGTTCTCTAGGTAACAAATAGAATACCCTATATCATTATTTCAACTCCCAAGCATGACTACAACATAAAGCTCAAAAATACGTAAAGAAGAATTTTGAGATATTAAAATTTAGTTTAGATATAGCAAAATAAAATATTTTAGAAATCATAAAATTTCATTAGAGTTTAATTTAGAGAGTAATAGTATTAGAATCATAATATAGATACTACTATTTATTTATCACATAGACTTCTTGTGGTTTTTGGTAGTTAGTAGTGGAACATATAGATAATAATTAGCAAATCACTTTGAAGATTTAGTAGGGTTCAAATCACATTAATAAATTGACTCTATTAAAAAAAAATCACTTTAATAAAAAGTTACCTATAAAACTATTATTAGTAAAGTGATTATGTTTATCTAGCATCATTGACTTTGAAGCCAAACTAACATAGACCCTTATTTGAGAATTGAAATTGGAGAACAAAAAAGGAACTTTTATAAACCAAATTAATCAAACTTTTTATAGAATGGAAGAAAAGAGGGAAACTTGGGGACCCATGTTAGAAATGTTGTAACCATTATGCCAGTCTTAGTCAAACTTGTATAGGTCCCAACTTGTATAGGCATGTGAGAGATTTTCTCAAGGGTCTCTACCTAATGGGTTCTAGGCCCTAGTTATGGTATTTTGCCTTTCAGTTTCCTTGTATGCCTTCACTACCTATTCCTTCATCGAGCCTGCTGAAAATTTTGTTCCTAGAAACGATGTCTCAAGGAGAGAGACTTGAGAGGTGACTGTTATGACAGATTGGTCTCATTCCTCTTGTACTGGTTTCGTATTTCAGTGCCAAATATGTAAGTATCATCAACTCAAAGCATTATAGTTTCAAGTTTCTAATTTTGGATTTGATTTGATTTTTTAAGGCATGCTTGGTGAGAAATTTGTCCTGAAAGTATGTTTTACCATTGCTAGTTATCTTGTCTATCCATCGTATCTTTTGTTTTCCTCTCATATATGTGGTTTCAACATCTTGTACTATAATCTATATAATATTAAATCTTCAAGTTATAAATTACATACAATGATGAGTCTTTATAATAACTTGGGGCTCTATTCAATAGATTAAGAGCTTCTAATATGAGAGATAAGCAAATCTAAAATATAATTCAAGTTCTTCTTTCTACTTATCAAAAAATTAAATGCTACTTTCTATGACAATGTGACAACTATGTTTTAGCTTGCACATCCCATACACAACTACAAATTAAGCATACAGTTCAACTTGCTCTTAAGCAAATTTGAAAGATGCCCACCTTTATAGTTTGTACATTTATCCCTACGCACACAAATGTAATAGCCTGCAAATCAAATACTTTGGAAGTCCAGAAGAGTCAAACTTAAGTTTTGGTTTTTAAGCAAAGTCACCCAATAGTTCTACCTTTGTGGGCTTTTAAAAAGGAGCATAATCATGATCTTGTACCTCATGATCAAGCTCACATGTTGCCCTCAAAAAGAAAAGTAACTGCTACCCAAGCCATTGAAGTGGATATGGCCTATAAGTATGGGATTCAACAAAAACTTCATGAGTAGTCAAGTAGAGGGTCGAGAAAATTTGGGTTATCTTTTATTAGATTATAACAACTATTTGTGTTCAAGGAGGAGAAATGTTATGAAAGAGGGAAATACAGGAGGCTTGCTGATTTATTTTCAGGAGCAACAAGCTAAGAACCCTTCATTCCTTTATTCGATGCAAAGGATATTGAAGAGAGTACTAAATTACTAATGTTGGTTATTCATTAGCACCTGTCCTAATTATAGGTCCAAAACAATTGTCCATGCCAAAACAATCATCAAGCTTTTGTTTGAGCAAACAAATCCAACCAATTGTTTTTTCTTTTAGGTTTGCATTATTAGTTTACTCTGTCCGTATTTTTTATTTATATCCTCTCAATGTTATAATTTATAATTTCTTGTGATTTCTACATGCTTGCCATAGTTCTATGTGTGTGTATATATATATATATATATATATGGTTAGATTAGAGGAAATTAGTTAAGTTTGTTCCCATGGAATGCAAATTGAGGAATAAAATGTCTTGGTGTCTGATTTTGATGCACAGGGTTATGTGTCATTGGCTTCTCAAAAAAGAAGAAGTTTGCAACGTTATAGTTATGTCAACTTTAGGATCCCGATTATGACTAGTCTTCCCATAGATATATATATTCTCAAGCTTTGTGTCTAAATTTCCCCAACTTTTGGCAGGTAGTTTGACAGTAAATTGTGCATTACTCATTTAAGTTTTGATTCAAAGTTTAACAACTTGGGTTTTGCTTTGGGAAGGATCTTCTTTGTCATCATATTCCTGGTGATAACCAATTGATTTTCTTAATGTGAAAATTGATTTTTTAATATGTTCCTTGGTTTTTCCAATAATAAAATTGTTTTATTAAATTTTTTTTTTTTGTTTTTGTTTTTGTTTTTTTGTTTTTTGTTTTTTTTGTTTTTTTTTTTGTGCAGGCATTTGCAACCATGTCTTCCACTTCCATTGCATCAGTCGATGATTGAAAACTCACCAAGTTTGCATTGGGTATGTACCATGTTTTATGGCAATCTATTAATGTATTTATTTATGCTTACAATATTAGGTGATGAGTCTCAGGTCATTCAAACAATGGCAAGTTTGCCCATTGGTTATGTACTATGTTTTATGGCAATTTGGTGTGTCTGTATTGTTATTGCGGTATGTAATACAGAGTGTCACTCTATTAGCTGCAGGTTTAGAGTATTATAAAAAAAATAACAATAATAATTATGCAAGTTCCCATTTGAAAGTTTTGGATAACTTATAATTATATTAACCTCGTAGTTCCTTGAGTTATTTGGATGTGAAAATGTGCATGCTTGGAAGTCACCAACTTCAAAATGCGGCAAATGCCACTCATGCAACACTTTGCCTTCATAATCAAGGTTTCTTTGATTGTGTTCTCCACCAAAGGGAAGCTTTTTTTTAGTATTCTATCAATTTCAGATTTATAATTCTATTACAACATTTTTCTTTTTGTCATTTTATTACTAGTAATAAGAGCAGCGTGCATGAAATTGTCAGTTTGTAAGCCATTTGGCACAAGTTAAGCCTGGAGAAAGAGTTTAGATTCCATTACATGTTCATCTCCTTATAATTATGGGTGTCACCCTTTGTTTCTCAATCGTTTTAGGTAGTTATGAAGAATTTGATTTATAGTTTTAAATTTTGATAAGAGAGTTTTAACAATGATATCATGTATATTTAATGCTAAAGTCTCCAACCCCAATGAATATGGGAAATTATAGATTTATGGGCTAGTATCAATTATCTTTGTAATTAATTGAGAGATGATGAACTCCACTTAGTTTTTTTTTTAGTAAGCATCAGTTGGTGCGGCTTTGCAATTTCCGTAAAGATTTCATTTTTTACTTTCATATTCATACCTTCATAACATTATATGCTTATGTTATTTCTTAGAAAATTTTTCATATGAAACAAAAAGAGTAAGACCCTCAGGCAAATACTGTTGAGAACATTTCTAATGCAACTAGTTATGTTTAGTGCTTATTCCAAAGAGTTGATACACAAATAAATTGCAGACATTGAAAAATTAAATTTTAATTTATTTACTTTAGTATTCTAATGTCTAAGCATTCAAATGGATTATTTGTGTTTAAATGTTAATTAGGCAAGATAACTAAGGGTGAAAAAGAAAATTAACAGGAAAATTAAGAGCACTACTTAACTAGTAAGTGCTGCTTACAAACTTTTTTCCTTAACTAGTAAGTGCTTCTCTTTTGCTTCTAACAAAATATACGTTTGGCTTTGTGTTTTGCCTAGAAATTGCTTGATTATGTCATTGAGCCATTCATGTAACAATAAAGTTAATTTTGCTAACCTGCAAGTGGACATGTTGATTATTAGCTTTGCACATTCTTTTTATTTAAATTTGTATTGTTGAGTTTTCAAACATCGTTATGTAAAAGCAAAGTAACATTATTCTGTAGAATCTTGTGTACTTGTTGTGAAGCTCTGAATTTTCTGATTTTGGTTTAAACTTGGAGTGTGTATAATCTTAACATTGATCTATACATATTAGATTTTTAAATATATTTTATTTTAGTTTTGATTTTGGAAATGCATAAAAGATATTTGTGAAATTATCTGTTAGAAACTTTGAAGTGATGTTAAGCTATTTTATATGCATGTTATAAAATATTTGGCCAAATAAGTGGAAAACGACATTGCAATAGTCAGCAAATGTTTTTTTAATAAATTGAAGAGGAAAAAAAAAAATAGAAATGTAAAAGTTGCTGCTTGATTTTATTTTATTTTTTCCATTCCTTTTAAAGTTTGAATTTTCAAAAGATTTGGTGACATATATTAATTCAAGTAGGAGATTTTTGAAACACTTTTACGTCTCTTGATTTTGAAATGGGACGTGAATAATCAACCTAGGACAGCTATCAATTTGGACTTAGCAATGGGCATGCATGCATTTCCGTGTTGAATAGCGCTTGTACAAGTCAATCTACAAGCAGCAACAACATGCACGGAGCCCTGATGTCAAATCACGGTTTATTCTACAGGGCTCCATGCAAGTTGTTGATTTGACAACAGGGTCATCAAGTTCACTTCCACAACTTTTGGTTTCATCTCCCTGCTATTATATAAACCCCTCATTCACAAAACTTGAAATTTTCTTTCAAAGTTACCAAAACGCTATGACCAAATAGTCTACCAAATTAGTAAAATTCTCCAATGCATGAGACTTCACATTCGCAGACCCACAATTCTTTTCCAAATAGACATTCAAAAACACTAAGCCTCCTTTAAATCAAGCCCAAATTCACTGAACCCATAAATTCATTCTCAATGATAAATTTCAAACTGAGAAAATCCCAAACTCTAATCTCAATGCACAAACTCACCATGAAATTAACTAGTCCCACTTCTCAATTTCCCCCAAACTTTCCAATACACAAATCCCAAAGGCCATTGTGATTCAATCTACTATATACCCTTTCACTCACAAAACCTGAAACTATCTTCCAATGTAAAATACCAAAACGTTAAGACCAAGTTATTTTTTAATACCAATCCCACCACCAATAGCTACAAAATCAGAAAAAATCTACAATGTGCCCGTTTGGGCTGAGAGTTTTCCAGCGTCTGCGTTTTTTGTTTTTTTGTTTTTTTTTTTTTTTGGCAGCCGCATAATATGACCAATTCAACTGTGAACAGTGCATAAATGCACTGTTTACGGACCCACATATTCCACTTTTTAACAACTTTTTTATTAAAAATGGGTCCCACAATACTATTCACGCATTTAAAAATTATTTTGCTACAGTATTTTCAGTTTCAGTTTTCAGTTTCAGCAAAAATAAGCTCAATCCAAACGGACCCAATGTATGATCCCACATTCACAAACAAATATGCAATTAAAAACACCAAGCCACTTCTAAATCAGACCCAAATTCCTTGAACCCACAATTCATTTTCAATAATAAATTTCAAATTTGCAAAGAAAATCCAAACTCTTACTCTCAATGCATAAGCCCACCACGAAATAAATCATAAAAAAATAAGACCCATTTCTAGTTTTCCCGAAACTTTCAACTACGCAAACTCAGAAACCATTGTGATTCAATCTAAAGAAAATAAATATAAAACTAGCCAACTGTAATGTAATACCAAAATGTTATCATCAAGATTCTTCATCAAAACAACTAAATTCAAAAATTATATAGAACTAGCAACCAATGGATCAATATATAGAACTGAATACAGCGATCAAAAATTATTTACATTGCAATTCAGCAGTGCAGAGAACAAAACAACATGATCAAACTAACAAACAAAAACAGTCGTGTAATTTAAAAGAATGACGCGATGTTAATTTGATATTTGAACCTATCATTCCTCTCACACTTCACAAACACTTTGACTTGACACTTGTATTTATAGAGTGACTATCAATTCCTAATTTAAACTCTGCATGATCAAACAAAACTAAACAACATGATATTATTATTTTCTTTATTTACATCAACATTATGTCTCGATGCCCTCAACTGCTTGCTCCCTCAGAAGCCGATGCGGCACTCCTGAGAAGGATTGCCTCTGCCAACCGTATAAACAAATTCCACGCCCTTGTCGTCTCCAAGTCCAAACCTCTTCCTAAAGCTCGGCATCACGAAATCCAGCAGTTCCTCAATCTCCAAGTAATCCAACGATCGTCTCGTCGCTCTGCTGGCCAAAAAACTCCACATCAAACTCCTGCCTCTCTTTCTCCACCGCGTCGTATTTCGAGCGGAGCTCGAGGAGTTTCTTGCAGGCATAGACGACAATGTCGAGAACGTAGCTGGACACGTTTGGGAGAGGCCAAACGGTGTTCTCCAGTTCAGGATCATCAAGTTCGCCATCGACGAAAGCCTTCACTATGCCAAACATCGTCGCTATCGCTACTGGCACCTTGACTAGCTCGCCGTCTGAGGTTATAAACGTTGCCACCTTCGTGGGTTTAGGGTCTGAGCTTCCGCCGTTGGTTGCCATAGTTGCTGCTCAGAGAAGAAGAGAGAGACAATTTGTAAAGCTATTGAAATATAACAATGGTTTGTGGGGGCATTGGAGTAGTGTTAGTTACTGGGATATTAACGTTTTCTTGCCGACGCGGCCCTCCTGAGAAGTATTGCCTCTGCCTCAGCCGTATAGACAAATTCAACGCCCTTGTCGTCTCCAAGTCTAAACCTCTTCCTAACGCTCGGCATCACGAAATCCAGCACTTCCTCGATCTCCAAGTAGTCCGCTGCCTTAACCAGATCAACGATCGTCTTGTCGCTCAGCTGGCCAAAAAAATTCGTCTCGAACTCCTGCCTCTCTTTCTCCACCGCTTCGTATTTCGAGATGACCGCGAGACTCAGCTTGCAGACGTAGACGATATGGTTGAGAATGTAGCTGGACACGTTCGGGAGAGGGAAAACGGTGTTCTCCAGTTCAAGGTCACCAAAGTCGCCATTGAAGAAATCCTTCACTACGCAGAATATCTCCACTAACTCTACTTCCACCTTGACTAACTTGTCGTCTAAGGTTTTAAACGTTACCATCTTCGTGGGGTAAGGGTATGAGCTTTCGCCAAAGGACGAGATGATTTGTAAAGCTATTGAAATAGAATAATGGTCTGTGGCTCCTAGTGGAGTGGAGTAGTATTATTTATTGGCAAATTAACGGCTACTTGCCAAATAAGTTTTGGTTCATATTTTATTTTATTTTATTTTTGTTTAGAATCTTAAAAAGCTACTTAATTTTATTTATTTTAACACACATTTTACAATATACCCTATATTAAAATTTTTATTTTTCACATTACCTAAAAACTATTCATTTTTTTTAATTCATTTCTCTCTTCCTTTCAAAATTTTTTTTTTTTTTTTTCCATTTCTCTATTTCTTCTTCTCTTCTCTCTAGACTCTCTTTTTTTCTTTTGTCAGAAGCAAACCCACAACCCCACCTCCATAATCCTAAACCCACAGCCCCACCTCCACAAACCCACAACTAACCACCACCACGCTTTGACCGGCCATTCTCCTCAAACCCACAACCCCATACTCACCACCTCCACAAACCCACACTCTAGCCATCCTCTCTCAGCAGCCCTTGCTCCGACCATCCTCTATCTATCTTCCTACCTAAAATCTCAAGGTTTTCCTCTTGGGGTGAAATAAGAAAGTGAAAGAAAGCCAAAGGCCGGTGAAAGAAAAAGAAAGAGAAGAAAAGAGAGAAGAAAGGCCGGTGAGAGAAAAAGAAAGAAGAAAGAGAGAGTGAACCACCACTGTGCCTCTTGACCACTACCGCCAAACCACCAAGCACAAACAAAGGCACTGGAGAGAGCAAAGAGAGAAGAGAGAAGTGAGAGAGGAAAGAGAAAAGAAAAGAGACTGAGGAAAAAAAGAGATGTTGGTGAATAAAAAATTGATTTTTGTGTTTACCCTCGTGCTACAGTGAGCTGTTATTGATAATAGCTCACTGTAGCATGAAAGTAAAATATAGCTATACATTTTAGCTATAGCAACTTTATTGTAGGGCCCTTTTTATGTGGTTGAGATGCTAAAATAACTTTTACGTTATATTAGCATCTTTATTGTGAGTGCTCTTATCCTACATTTGAATGGTAGGTAGAAGTAAAGGGGAAAAAGAGAGGGGAGTAACCACTAGCCACCTTCGTTTTAAACTAGTTTGGAACTAAACTTTTGTCCAACATAAATGACACAGTTGTCAATTCCGACCACTTCAATTTATTTATTTTTTTTAAAATTTAACTATTTATTGTTCTTGAATGCAAAATTCAAGAAAGAAAAGATTCATAAAAAAAGGAAAATTTTGCTAAATTTTTAACTAATTATTTTTGCTGAATTTTTGCAAAGATCACCTTTTCTACCCAACAAAAAATAGGACACAAATTTTTGTTACAATTATTGAAATAACTTTGTGTGATTGGTGCATAATAAAAATGATGTAATTGTGATACTCTATCCAATAAAATGGCAAATATATGTAATTGTGATACTTTATCCAACAAAATGGCAAATATTTGGCATATTGAGTTAAGTTCTATTTAGATATACTACTGTCTCCAATAAAAGAACTCTTCATAAATAAATAAAAAGAACTTCTACAGTCAGCTTAGAATGGAAATCACCTTGAAATTCTCCTTAAAAAAAAAAAAATGTCAAGGTGTAACAGACTGACATTTTCAAAATGTCAAGGTATATCGACAATATATTTCATTTCTGGTCATAATCAAATTGAGCTAATGTTTTACAAAGAACAATGTAACAGACTGACATTTTCAAAATGAGGGGGCATATATAGAACTCTCATCAATTAATCACATCCTGACATCCATATAAGCTATCACTTACTAATTTAAGAGAAACACAAAGGTTAAACTACAAAATTTTCAACCTATTTAGCATATTTATCTCTTTATCGATCTATTTTTACTCATTTTCTTCAACCATCCTTTCTCTGCTAGAAGTTTTTAATTTTTTAATTTTTTTTTTCAATTTTTTTCGTTGGTTATGAAGATCGATTGGTTGAAATGATAAATACTATAATAGTGGATAAATGTCCCTCTATTTTTATTTTTTATTTTTTTATAAGATAGAAATTCTACTCTAATCTAATTTAAGTATATATGTGTGTAAAATTCCCTTTGAATCCCGGCCCTTCTCCCCTCCCTTCACACACCCTGCAAGTACTTATACTTATAGAGTGACCATCGTATCAAAAGGGTGCAGTGGTAATGTCCCTTCTTTAAATGGGAAGATGTTACTTAGACATTATTATATGCTCTCTTGTCCTCATTTTCTATTCCCTTTGCTAGTCACTTAGCACATTAAATAACAGATCTTATATGAGTTTGTTTGCAGCTAGTTTTGAGAAGGCGGAGCAAACTTTAATGAGGACGTTATCTTGCCAACAACGTTGGTTATTCGCTGACATTTTTTTTTGGATAGGTTATTCGCTGACATTTGGTTTATCTGAACCTCTAAATGGATTCTTGCGCCTGGTTAATTAATAGTAGATTTGCAGAATGGGTTGTATAGGATTATGTGATCCAATAATTAGAGTGAGAGAGAAAAAAAAAAAAAAAAAAAACTAAAATCAAAGGAGAATAAATTAATAAACCCAAAAAAGACAAAAAAAGAAAAGAAAAAAGAAGCTAACTTTTAATTAAAAACCAAACCAAACCAAAATCTTTATAATTTTTATTAAAATTAAACCAAAACCAGAGAATAAAGCTCTAGCAGCTGTTTGCAATTAGATATAACTAGTTGTTAACCCATGCATTACATGGAATAATTAAATAAAAATCTAAAAGAATCAATGAGAGACTAAGAGGGTATTTGGATTGTGTAAAAACTGAGTTATATAACTTAATTTTCATTACCTATAACCCAAAATATGTGGGACCCATGAATGAATGTTTGTTTGGCAAGATTTTTGAATCATGTTCCCATCACTCAAAGCTTTAAAAAAAAAAAAAAAAAAGTTAAGAGTTGTGAAAACTGAAAACACATTTGAGATGTTTTGAAGTTATCAAAATTGAGTTCAATGACAAACTTGTAAAAAATAAAAGTGCAATGACCCACTAGTCTACATCAAGTAAGAATCCATGCTTCACTTTCACCGGTCATTCTTCTCCATTCCACCTTTTCTTTCTTTTTCTTTTTTTCCTTCTCTTTCTTTCTTCTCCACCTTTTTTTTCTTTTTTCTTTTTTCTTCATTAACACCCACAAGCAACTGGGTTCAAGATTCTTTCTTCTTTCTTTCTTTTTTCATTTTCATTTTTATTTTCTTTCCTCTTCACCTTTCTCATCCCAAGAGTTTTTTTCTTCTTTCTTCTTTGCTTTTCTCATCCCAAATTTCAAATCCGTTTCTCAGTGAGTTTATGGGTTGAGATCAGTGGGTTTATGGGTTGATTATAGTAGCATTGGGTTTGTGGGTTGAGATTAGTGTGTTTGTGGGTTGTTTATGATGGCGCACTCCTCGGTGGTTGATGGGTTTTTGTGCATTGCGGTAGTTTTGGTTTATGCATTTAACGGTGGTGAGCTGTGCCTCCATTTCAATTGTGTTTGTCACATTTGTGTGCTCTCAATTTCGCTGTTGGTATTGTGATTCTTGTTTGAATTCATTTTCTCTCTTGATTTCATTTGTAATTTTGCTGGGCATATGTGGGTATTGCGCTTCTTGTTACCATTTTGACCATGCATCGTATTTGGGCTCCACCACTTTATAAAAAAATTAGACATGCACCTGAGAACAAGACCAAACACAAATCTGTTCGAGTTATGGAAAAAGTAAAGATAAAAAAATGAGATATGAGAATAGAGTTCGAGAAATGAGAAATGGAAATTGAGTTTTGGGTTATGTTTAAACCAAACAGGCAATTTGCCCACCAAGAAAAGGTGAAAAAGAAAAAAAAGAGATTGACAAAGGAAAAAAAGAAGAAGGTATTTTCTAAAGAAAATAACGTTGAAAAGTTAAGCAACATTAAAGACAATGGGAAAACTATTTGCAAAGACAATGACAACCTTTTTATTTTTAATGGCTCAAAGCCAAAATCCAAATTCAATTTTCCATACAACTTCATATTAAATTGTAAATCAGCCTCAATAGACAAATTCACTTTTTGTTTTAATATATCTTGTTGATCATACACTGTTCAGTAAACACTATTGCCACATTTATCTATATTTTAGACATTTAATTTACACAGAAGACTATAGCAACCACAATAGCTATCGCGGCTGCTCAATGCTATGGCAATCTTAACTCAAGCATTCTTCTCTAGAATCTCAACTCTTTTCTTTATACCTGCAAGTTAATAGTGAGAAAATTTTTATGTTCTCAAAATCAAAGCTAATCTACAAAAATCTGTAAAACCCAATCAAACACATTTGATTCAAGCATCTCTTCTAAAACTTTGAATGGAATTAAGAAAAAAAGGGGAAAAAACCAAAGTTCATAGTATTGAGACACTCAATAAAATAATAATCTGCCATTAATAAAAAGGGAGGAAAAGCAAAGTTCATAGTATTGAGATACTAAAGTAAATAATAATCTGCCATTAAAAAAAATGAACTAACTTAATAAGAAATGGAATTGGTTTATTTTGCTAGTCTAAATTTGATTACTTAATAATTTATACTGTTCTCAAAATTTGACATTTATAAATGAATGCTTAAGAAAATGATAATTATCATTAATGGGCTCAAAATTTCTTTTTTAGATAGTGTATAGAATATTTAATTCATATGACTAGAAATTGTTGCAGACTTTAAGGAGTTGGGGGCTTTTGTAGAGATGAAGAATTTTGTAACATCAAACATTAAAGTTCCAATATATATATATAAATATATATTAAAATGAGATTATTTCCCCGTATACATAATAGAAACTTAACTATCTGTCTAATTTATTACACACATGCCAAATACTTTTTTTTTTTTCAGCTTAAAATTTTTATTAAGGTGACCTATATTTGTTTACTTAAGATACATAGTACTGAGTGCATAGACTTGTGAAGTCTACATTCCACTTTAAAAGTTATTATGTGATCATTTAATATAAAAAATTCTACACTGGCCTACCACTTACAGTTTCATAATTACCTGAAATAACTTTGATCTGGTTATTAACGCAAAACAAAATGAATACTAATTCAGATACCTTAATCAAAACCAATTCTAAACCAAACATCTTAATAACAAACTTCAACTCACAATGCCACTTAAAAATACACTTTGATCACTTTCTTCTATCTTAAAGCATAAGAAACTATGCCATAAACATTAAAAAAGAACCAATATAAATAAAAATGTTTAGATCCCATAGGGAGAAAAAGAAAAAAAAAATTATATCTTTTAGATGCAAAGCCTTGGCTTAAGCCTTAAGATATCTCTAAAATTATCCTCCTTGCAAGTTCAAACAAAGCTAAAACACCAACATAGAAAACATAAATAGTCATAAATTTCATGGGTTAAATTGGTTAAGAATTAAAACACAAACATTGATTTAAGGAAAAGAAAATTTAAAGTATTGATTTATAATATTGTAGACAAAAAAATAAAATAAAATATTTCTAGTCCTTTTAACTACCAAAGTTTTGAACCATAAATTAACATTCTGTTAGGGACATACTTATGTAATTGGTTAATCCTTTGACAAAACGCATTTTATTTATAATTGGGTAAATCTAGGATGAGTTTAGTATTTCAAGAAATAAATGTTCAAGTTTAGTATTGAAGCCATGCAAATTTGACCAAAAAACAAGTGAAGAAATGTTATTCATTAAATCTCAACAAATATCTCAACAGACTCCTTTCTATCGAAATTTAGTGTTGAAGCTCGATAGAAGCTCAACAAAAGTTGAATATGTCAAGAATTACGAAATTAGAATTTCCAGATTTGATTTCACGCATATCCTTGAGTAATTGTGTAGGGTTTCTTTTCTCACAACCCTATACATATTTTCTTTAGAAGCTATTGCGTCTTTGCGCCAAGGGTTTTGTGACCAAGGAGTTTCCTGATCTTCATTGTTGGATGAAATGAAGAACTTTGTAACCAACATCTCTCTTAAGTTGGTGTGTTAGTCACGTACTAGGATCTGTACATCATTGGTTAGTCACGTACTGGGAGTCATGCATTGAATGAAGAGATTGTCACTACATCACAAGTCCAATTGGGTATTGGGGTAAGGGTTCAACTGTAGGTTGGTATTAGGTACTGAAATTCCTTTTAATTGTAACTGCTTATTTTGATAATAGTAGATTCTTGGGAGTGGTGACCTTAAATTCACTTCGTAGGGTTTTGCCTTGGTGGTTTTCCTCATTCGTAAACAAATCACCTATATCAAATTTATTTTCCACTGCATTTAACTTAGTTGGTGATTTGTTTGTGTTAACACGCTTATTGCATGTAATTGAATCTAATTAATTCATTTAGATAATTAATTGATTAATTTACCAAAGGGGTTAATATATTTTTGTCCTAATAAGTGGTATTAGAGCGGGCACACTTGAATTAGGTTTAATCTTTACTGTGTGATCCATTAACCCCTATTTGTCATGGATAGGAGACAATCTCTTATTATACCTCCTTTATTTGATGACACTAACTATGCAAATTGAAAAGTACGCATGAGAATTTTCTTGTAGTCTTTAGATGAGAAAGTGTGGCAAGCTGTGGAGATTGGCTGGTCTAAGCCCAAGGAAATGCCAGCTGATTGGGATGAGGCCAAGATAAAAGTGGCGAACTTCAACAGTAGAGCATTGAATGCCCTATTCAGTGCAGTCATGAATAAGGAGTTTAAGAAAATATCCTCGACAAAAACTGCAAAGGAAGCATGACCATTCTCCAAACGACCTATGAGAGAACTAAGGCCGTTAAAAATTCCAAGCTTCAAAGGCTTACTACAAGCTTTGAAGAGATTAAGATGAAGGAGGATGAGTCGTTTGACGAGTTCTATGCCAAACTGAAGGATATAATCTACTCAGCCTTTAATCTTGGGGAAACTATTCCCGAACCCAAGGTTGAAAGAAAGGTGCTAAGATCTCTACTTAAGAGATTCTATGCCAAGATCACTGCCATTGAAGAATCAAAGGACATTGATAAAATTCCTTTGACGGAGCTGGTTGGCAACTTGCAAACCTATGAATTGGGTTTAACTAGAATTAGGAAAGGGAGCAAGAGTAAGAGCATGGCACTGAAGGTCAAAAGCAATGAGATTGATGAGTCTTTTGATGATGAAGATTCCAAGATCAAATCCTACATCACTAGGCAGTTCAAAAAGTTCATGAAGAATGCTAATGTGAAAGGATTTGATAAAGACCATAAGCAATCCAGCTCGTCTCAGTTTAAAAGCCAAGACAAAGGGAAGAAGGATGCTAAGGATGGTGGTCAGTACACTATTTCCTTTGGACCAAAATGCTTCGAATGTCAAGGTTTGGACACATGAAATAAGAATGTCCAACATATCTCAAGAAAATTGGGAAAAGAAAGACTCTTGCTGCTACCTTGAGTGACACCGAGCCTGAGACTGAGTTAGATGAAATGATGACGAGGGAATCTTGAATGCTTTCACTGCCACAATGGATCCTACTGAGGGGATTATAGAAGAGGTAGATGAAGAAGAGAACTTGGTGGAGTCTAAGTTTGAGAAAATGGATGAACAAGATGACATCTATATAGCGTATGCTAAGTTGTACAAGGTTTTTGAGAAGCATGAGAAACGGTATAGGCTGGTCACCAAGAAACTGAGTGATGTTGAGCTAGATCGAGAGGAGCTCTTTACAAAGGTTGATAAAGCAAATCAAACCATTGGATCTTTGCAGTTCGAGAATAACTTCCTTGCTGAAAGGACCAAGAAGATTGAAGCGGAGCTATTCCAAGTCAAAGCTCAATTAGAGAGGACTTCCAATGCAAAACTCGATGAGATGCTAAACTTTCAAAAAGGTGCTTCTGACAAAACCGGTTTGGGATATGATTTCTCTTCTCCTAATATTGCCTTATTTAGTACAACTATGTTTGTCTCACCTACTGATAATGTTAACTCTAAGAATGATGAAGGTAAAACTGAAATAGTTAGTGAGACCTTAGACAAGGGCAAATCTATTCTTGGAGCACCCCTTAAGGTTGAAAAGAAAGAGACTAGAAACCCTAGGACTAAGAAGGTAAACAACAAAAAGTTTCAAGCGAAGAAGCTGCATCTCTGTCATCATTGTGGAGCTTCAGGGCATACTCATCAAAATTGCTACAAGTGGTTAGTCACTCAACAAAGCAATAGTATGCTCTCATCCGGAAACCAGAATCAATTTGCATCATTTTTTGCTCCTCTTGAAGATCTTCTCAAGGCCCTCATGTTCCTTTTCGAACTTGAACAATTTTAACTCTTCCCCCTTACCACTAGATCAAAGGTTCGTACATAGGAAATGTTCTTCCAAAGTGTGTGTTTTGTGTATATTGGTACTTGTGCATGATAGATGGCCATTGAAACAAAATTTTCTAAACTTTGTATCTTTTGTAGCTTAGATGAGCATTTAAATGCGCAACTAAGCAAGTGAGCATTGTGGCTCGTGTTTGTGATGAGTACGATTAAGTAATCTCTTATACTTAGCACTCATATCATTTTTTTTTTACAGGAAGGACTAAAAAATCCTAAGAGAAAGATATAAATAACCATCTCACCACTAAAACCCGCCAATCATGTATAACATCTATGTGCTTCGACATAACAAAATTGTGAAGTTTAAGCTTACATAATTGGGTTTTTCTTCTCTCTCTCTCTCATATGCCCATGCATGATATGCTTAAAAAGAAAAACATGCAAAGAAGAAATAAAAGAAAAAATAATCAAAATGCTTTTAAATATGGTTACAAGTGTGTTTCTAGGAGATGCGGGAGTTATAGGATGTACCTCGAAGGTGATAGTCCCCATTAAGCAGTTATGATTGTGTTTAAGTGTATTTGATTCTCTCATATCTCAAATTGTCATAATATGAGACATTTATGCACTCTTTCTATATTTTTCACACTTAACATGCAAAATTCTTTGCTACCTTTGATACATGTGCAGGTATAATGTGATTTGGCAATTACAAGGAATACATGTGTTAATATATGCTTATTAAACTGTCTTAACTTGTTTTTGAAATATAAAATTGGTTAGATTTGTTTAGTGTGTGTGTTTGTTTTGAATCTTGAATGCTTTACATGTATGTTGAGAGATGTTTTGAGAGCTTAATATGTTGATTGGATCTTTGGTTAAGTTGCTTGCTTGTTGCATTCATCTTTTTGTGTTTTTCCCTTCTTTGAAAAACTCCTTTTCTTCAAGCTCAATAGCTTCTTGACAGATCCTCGACAGATTCTCTTCTATCGAGCCTTTTTTCTTCTTATCTCAACAGATTTTAATGCAATCTCGATCCATCGAGATTTCTAGGGTTCTTCTCAATAGAATCTTGACAGCTTCTTCGATCCATCAAGAAACTTTCTGTCTGGCCGATAGATTCTCGACAGCTTCTCGATCCATTGAGGTATTTTTATCGTCGATAGATCCTCAACAGCACCTCGACAGATTCACTTCTGCTGAGATTTAGTGCTCAACAAATCCTGATAGATACCTCAATCCATCGAGCTGCGATTTCTATATATATGTTGAGTGCAAAATCAGATTCACTTTTTCACTTCTCTCTCTCTTGAATAGACTACGCATGGCACCCAAAGTGCATAAATCAACTTCGGCTCGGAACCCTCTTGGTTTCGGATCTTCTTCTTCTAGTCCTACCCCCCTCCTCACATTCGATTCCATGATGGGAAGGCCTAATAGGACTTCTTAGAGAACTTTTAGAAACGTGGCATTCATCCGAAACGCCAGGTTATTCTATCGAACTTTTCTAACACTCCTCTACTTGGTGTCATTCAGACTCGAGGCTAGGATTCTCTATGTGAGAAACTCTTGAGGTGTCCCATCGTGTTTATATAGGATTTTTACTCCAATATACATGGTATCGATACCTCTGTACCTCAGTTTGACATGACATTTAGAGGTGCATGTATCGTAGTTACCCCGGATCTTATGTTCGAGGTACTACATGTTTTGCGGGTAGTGCATACTGACTACCCCAACTGTGATTGTCTTAGGACTATGTCCAAAGACGAGCTTCTGTCTCATTTCTATGATACACCTTCCATATGGGGTGAGAGGCAAAACACCCTATGCTCAAGCTTTGCAAAAGGTTCAAGATTCCTTAACACAGTGATGACATTCACTCTTACTCCGTTGTCTCACTATAACTCTATCACTAAGCCTCGTGCTCATTTTCTTTTTTCCCTCTTAGAGGATCTTACTATTGACTTCTCCTCTCACTTTATCACTTTTATCATTGATGTCTACTAGGATACGGTGACCCGTGATAAGCTCATATTTCCTTCGGCTATCATGTGGATCCTTTGCCACTTTTCCATCTCCATTCCTGATTCTCCTTACTAAACCACTATAGGTGCCATCAGCGCTGATTTTGTTTGGTAGAGCATGGCCCAGCTTTGATCGAAGTGGCCATGGATGGAGACGACTGATCTTGCAGCTTTTGCTGTTCCTTCCACCTCTACTTCTTCTTCCTCGGTTGGTGGTGTGACCCTAGAGGCTATCATGGCACAACTTCAGCGTATAGATGCTCACCTTGACTCTTTCTCTCTGATGAGTTGTGTCAGGTGAACATTTATGTTGGACGCATTGCACGCCGACAGGCTCACCTTGGTGGTTTCACTACTTCTCCATCTTCTCTTCCAGAGGCTTCAGTAGATGAGGATGGTGGTGATGGTGATGATGATGAGGATGAGGATGCTAGCTTTTCTAGTGATGATGAGATGACAATCTCTTAGTGACTTACCCTTTGTCATTCGTGACAAAAAAGGGAAGTAGTTTGGGATGATAGTTGTCTTGTATTTAGGGGGAGAGTTAGTATAAGATATTTTTGTTAGGGAGAGTGTCTATACATTTTGAGGGATGTAGTGAGGTTCTTATGTTTTTTCTTTTCTTTCTTTTACATTAGCCTCATGTATACTGGTCTTATAACCACTTATTGTCATACATTGTACTTATCTTTAGATATATATATGATGATGTATGTTTTTCTTTACCTATCTCTCCATGTGTTGTTTCTTTTCTATTTTTATATGCATGTTTCTTTATGTATGCAATCTTTTATTTTTGTTTCACACATGATGCCTTGATGAGTTTTGTTTAAGTATTTCAAAAAGATAGGTTGTTAAAGTCCACCATGCCATGAACTCTCTTCTTGCAATTTTTTTCAAGAGTTTGTGTTAGGGTTAGATTTTTTAAAAAAAAAAAAAAAAAAAATTTAATAAGTGATTATGAGTTTAATGATTTAAGTCTTCTCTCATGATTCATTTGTTTGTTGTGGTTTTGTCACGGATTGCCAAAGGGGAAGATTGTTAGGGACATATTTATGTAATTGGCTAATCCTTTGACAAAATGCACTTTACTTGTAATTGGATAGATCTAGGATATGTTTAGTACTTCAAGAAACAAGTGTTCAAGATTAGTATTGAAGCCATGCGAATCTGACTAAGAAACAAGTGAAGAAGTGTTATTTATTAAAGCTCGACAAAACCCTTTCTATCGAGATTTAGTGTTGAAGCTCGACAGAAGATGAATCTATTAAGAATTATGAAATTAGAATTTCCAGATCTGATTTCACGCATATCCTTCAGTAATTGCGTAGGGTTTTTTTTCTCACAACCCTAACCATATATAAGGATGATTTTAAGAGCCATCTTAAGTGATGCAAAGTGATAATACATGCGTATTGTGACCAGAGACAATTTGCCCTAATTCATCATATTCTCTTTAGAAGCTACTATGTCTTTGTGCCAAGGATTTTGTGACCAAGGAGCTTCCTGATCTTCATTGTTGGACGAATTGAAAAACTTTGCAGCCAATATCTTCCTCAAGTTGGTGTGTTAGTCATTTACTAGGATCCTTGCATCATTGGTTAGTCACATACTAGGAGTCATGCATTGAACAGAGAGATTGCTGCTACATCACAAGTCCAATTGGATATTGGAGTAATAGTTCAATTATAGTTTGGTATTAGGTACTGGGATTCTTTTTACTTAGTATTGATATTAGCTGACCTTAAATTTACTCGGTGGGGTTTTGCCTCGGTTGTTTTCCCTATTCATAAACAAATCAGTAAATAGCCTATGTCAAATTTATTTTTCACTGCATTTAACTTAGTTGGTGAATTGTTTGTGCTATCACACTTATTGCATGTAATTGAATCTAATTAATTCACTTGGATAATTAATTGATTAATTTACCAAAGAGGTCAATACATTTTTGGCCTATCACATTCCATAAAGTACATCACTTTCCTCTATGGCTCTACCTTAGAGCATAAGAACTTGTGTCATAAACATGTAAAAAAGAAGTAAAATACATAAAATGTTTATATCTCATGGAGAGAGAGAAAACAATTAAACCTTCCAAATGCAAATTATGTTGTTATTTGGCTTGAAGTATCTCTAAAATTAACCTTTCTTGTAACTTTATAAAAGCTTGAAATAGCAATTTAGAAACTTTAGTAGCTATAATTATCTTGAATAAAATATTGTCAAAAGCATAAATGGATAACAAACCAATTCCAGTTTATCAAATTGTTTGAAGCTATAGGCAATAAATTGCAGCCCTGTAATAGATAAGATTTTGGTGAGAATCAATTCATGGACGACAAATGTTTTGTCATTTGATGGGAGACTTCAACTAAGCCAAACATCCAATAAGTGTTGTATTTTTGTTTGGTATTCACATCTATTGTACCAGTATGTTTGTTCTATCTCAACTTTTGATGCTAAGTTTTTTTTTGGGAAGTATCCAATTAGATTAATCAATAATTTTACCAAAGTAAAAACAGATTATGCCCATCTGCCTTTACTAGGTGCTAGAGCCAATCATTATTTCTCTCATAAACCATGATAGGGTGGCACACCAACAACAATGCATATATAGTAATATGGACATTAAAAATGCCTTTAAGCTAAGTATTATATTGATGTCAAGATGGCCAACAAATACCAACTAAAGGACTTATAGAGTTATTTTATTCTAAAACCACAATTGCTAACCTTGAGATAAAAATGCCTTTAATCTAAGTGTTATACTGATGTCCAGATAGCCTAAAATACCAACTAAAGGTCTTATAGAGTCATTTTTGTTAGGTTAAAATGAATTGACCCCTTTGCAAATTAATTAATTACCCAAGTTAATTAATTAGTCAGATTATATGCAATAGTATAGTAGCACAAACAAATCACCAAATAACTAAATGCAACGGAAATTACACAAATAATTTATTTACGAATGGGGAAAACCGCCGAGACAAAACCCCACTAGGTGAATTTAAGGTTACCACTCCTGAGAATCCACTATTATCAATCACAAGCAGTTACAAGTATAAGGAATCTTACCAAACCCTTTGGCTTATCCCGAAATACCAATATACAGTTGAACCTTTATCCTAATGCCCAATTTGACTTGTATTGTAGCAGCAATCTCTTTGTTCAATGTACGAATCCCAGTACGTGACTAACTAATGATACACGGATTCCAGTACATGACTAACACACCAACTTGAGAAAAATGTTGGCTGCAAAGTTCTTCAGTTCATCAACAATGAAGATCGGGAAGCTCTTTGGTCACAAAATCCTTTGCGTAAATATGTAGTAGCTTCTAGAGAGAGAATGATGAATTAGATCAATTTTTGCCTCCGGTCACAATATGCATGTATTATTCTTGCAACACTTTACATCACCTTGTGACGGCTCGTAAAAATAATCCTTATATATGTCTAGGGTTATGAGAAAAGAAACCCTACACAAATACATAGGAGTATACGTGTAATCAGATCTGAAAAATCTGATTTTGTAATTCTCGATAGATATAGTTTGTGTCGAGCTTCAACAGTAATTCTCGATAGAAAGGATTCTATTGAGACTTTTGTCGAGCTTTAATGAGTAACACTTCCTTTCTTTGTTTCTTGGTCAGACTTGCATGACTTCAATACTTGACTTGAAAACTTGTTTCTTGAAGTACTAAACCCATCCTAGATCTACCCAATTACAAATAAAGTGCGTTTTGTCAAAAGATTAGCCAATTACATAAATATGTCCCTAACAATTTTATTTCAAAAACCACAGCTGCTAACCTTAAGATCAACATTGACAACATATATTAAAAAGGACAAATATATTTAGGAATGGAACAAAAATCTAAATGTAGGAAGAAGCATTAGCAATAGCAGTACCAGCCTTGACCAATTCCTTGCACTTGCATCACCTTCGACTAAGTTGAAACCCCATCCTTCAAGACTTGAATTGTCCCATCTTCTAAACCTTGGTTGTTTCAAGATGATTTAATTTGAAACAGAGCAGTGTGAGAGTTATTGACAACTATAATCAAACACATTGTAGGCAATCCATTAATAAACAATCGAAACAACATTGTTTGATGATTACCAGAGGATTTTTGTCGGTTTTTAACACTTTGGGCTTTTGGGACTTAGTGATCAAATCTATGATACTTATACTATCTCCTTTCCTATATTTTTCTCCCTAGAGCCTAAGCCATTGCTTTGGCTTGGATCATGCCCTACAGGAACCCGTGTTATACTTTTCATACTTCTCTTTTTGATGATAATACAATTTTTGTCTTTTCAATCTAAAATAATAATAAACAATTGAAACATAATTTAACTCCAACTGTTGAACCAAATTTGGTTTAACAAATAGAGAAAATCAATCACCCCACTAAACATGTGGCATAGTATTCTTAAATTTCACTTCTGATTTGCAGGTTGTAAAATCTGCACTACTAACTAATGAAAATAAATAAATAAAGAATCAAACCCAAAAGAAAAAGAGGAATGAATTAATCAGACTTACCAAAATCCCAGCGATAAGTGACTGAGAGGGAGTTGAGGTGTGCCTTTGTGTTAGAACCCCTTTCTCTCTCCCTTGTGTGTGTGTTTGTTTCTCAAAAAAAGAATGAGTAATTGTCTCATATTACTTAAGAGAGTGTGTTGTGTGTGCAGTATAACTTGCTCCACCCTCCTTTAAAAGTTACCATGGCTTTTGAGTGGAGTTGTAGTGTGCTTTTATGTGTAGAATCCCTTTCTCTCTCCCTTGTTTGTGTGAGATTTTTATCAACTTAGAAGTTATAGGAGAAAATTTATATATATATTTTTTTGTTTAAATCTAAAAATATAGTATATGATTTGAGAATTCAAACCACTCATAGACTTGAAACATGAGAGGAGAGACATAGGTGGGTGTCAAAGGGCTAAGGATTTGAGTTTATGTTTAAAAAAAATTGTAAAATTATGTTTAACAAAAAAAATTATAAAATTATTTTTAACAAAAATTGTTATGCAGTGAAATTCATCGAACATAATTCCACCCATAGGCCTTTGGGTATATAGGTTTTATTGATATGAGTAGTACTCATTTAAGATAACATATCTCTAGAAATATTGGCACATCTAGTTGCCTTCTGGCCTAGCTTTGGGCCTTAAGAGATGGCCTTATTATGGCTAGAGATCTCCATGTTGACAAACTCATTATAAATGTGGATGCACTAGAAGTTATTAACCTTCTTTCTAACACAAAAGCCACTAATCGGATAACCCAACCCATTGTGGATTATTGCAGGAACATTAAGCTTTCCAGGAGATCCATTGCTATAGAGAGACCAATCAAGCCACTGACTTCCTTGCTAAACTAGGGCATAATCAGTTAGATCCTTTTGTTCATTATGTATCCCCTCCTTTTGGTATTATGGAGGTATTAGCAGATGATGCTAGTGGTATTTTTGTATACCCAAACCACTCAGGGTGTAATTGGTTTTACTTAATCTAATTATCCCCTCTTTTTACCCAAAAAAAAAAGAAAAAAGAAAAAGATAACATATCTCTTAATTATAATCTCTTGTTTCAAGTGAAGACCCTTTGATTCCAACCACGTTGCCTTTGTACATAAGTTTGCTTATTTTTATGTTTGAGGGGATATGTGTTTATATTTATTTGTGGCTGCACCTAATAATTTATTTAGGTTGCCTATGTACCCTTGAAAAATGTACCACATCCATAATCCATTAGCACAAAAAATGTAACATAACAATAAAATCCATTAGCACAAAAACGTCCAAAAACTCATCTAGGATTCAATGTCCGCCTACACCAAAAACTTATTAGCGTTTTGGTCTGATAATAAAGAGTACAATCATTAGAGCACTTGCAGCAATGGAGCTAAATAGCTATATTGCTATTTTAGATGTACCAAACCACAAAAAAAACCCTATGCAGCAGTGGAGCAATAGTTAAATTTTTTAGCTGAATTGCTATAGTGGACATTTATAGATAGATGTGCACTGTAGCTTGGAGCTAAAAAAAAAAGTAATTTTTAATTCAGCCGGTACAACTTGCTTCTTTTTTTATTCATTCTCTCATTCACTCTCTCTTCGTTCACTGAAGCTCAAGTCTCAAGCTTACTCTAATCGCTGCTGGCCTGTCCATCGTCAACGTTGCCGCCACCGATCGTCAACGTCACTGCCATCCACCATCTGTCATCGTCAACGTCAGCGTCACCGACAACGTCGCCGCCACCGATCTCAAACTCTCACCTCTATTTCAACATCGTCCCAAGCCGCCGATCAGCTCAAACCCACCGCCGATCAACTCTCTCAACCTCAGACCCACTAGCCGTCCCAAGCCACCGATCAGCTCAGACCCACGCCACCATTCGCCTCAGACCCACGCCGCCGATCAGAGTGCTTGCTCATGGTTGTGCTTGCTCGCCGACGTTGTGCTTGTTTGTGATTGGTGATTTTGTTTGGTCTGGGTTGAGGAAAAAGATTGGAGATTTGGGTTTTTTTTCGTTGTGGACTTGTGGTGGTGGTGGTTGTGGGTGTGGCTGATGGTAGAGGTGGTTGTGGTTGGTGCTATGGATTTTTTTTAGGAGTGGGATATATTATTTTATTGTAGTGGTTATATTATTTTATTGTGATATTTATATTATTTTATTGTGTTAAAAGCTAAAATAGATCCACTGCTGCAGCATGTGTGTAGGTAAAATAGATAAAGAAACTTTTGGTGGAGCTAAAAAGCTAAATTTTGAGCTCCATTGCTGTGGATGCTCTAAATGGAATCCATAGGTCAAAACTCTATCAAAAAACCAAACAATTTAAAATTTATTTTTTTAAAAACAGAAATTTAATAAATTCTCTGCAATTTGGTGCAGCCACTTGGCGCAACCATAGCTTCTAAACCCAACTTTTATTATATAGTACATGAAATGATATGATTTGAGAATTCGAGCCACTCTGTTATCTTGAAGAGCATAAACTTGGAACGTGAGAGGGAAGACATAGGTGGGTGTCCAAGGGCTAAGGATTTGAGTTTATGATTAACAAAAATTGTAAAATTATGTTTAACAAAAAAATTTATAAAATTATGTTTAACAAAACTTGTTATGCAGTGAAATTCATCAAACATAGTTTCACCCGTAGGCCTTTGGGTAAATGGGTTTTATTAATAAGAGTAGTATTCATTTAAGATAATCCCTTGTTTTATAATCCCTTGTTTCAAGTGAAGACCCTTTGATTTCAACCACGTTTTCTTTGTACATAAGTTTACTTATTTTTATGTTTGAAGGGATATGTGTTTTTATTTATTTGTGACTGCATATAATAATTTATTAAGGTTGCCCATGTACCCTTGATGGGGATGAAGCCAATTCTTAGTTCTTAAATTGAGGTTTTAGATTTAAAATCCTCAAATAAAGATTTTATCCACTTTAAATGATGGACATTTAAGTCAAATACTTGGTATTTAATTAAGAATTGACTTACTTTTGTTTTTGAGTGAGATAATTTATTATAATCTTAAGATCTATTGAATTAATTTAAAGGAGTTAGAAAATTTATTATTATTTAAAATAATTTGGGATGTCAAGAACTCCATCGAGTCATATTATTTCAAATTGATAAGGCCAAGAACTCCAGTTATTTAATTGGTGGAATCAATAACTCTCTTTGAATTAATTTTTAAGCAATTATAAACTCTACAAAGATTCTAATATTTAAATTGATAGAGTCATAGATTCCAATATTCAAATTAAAAGAAGAAGAAGATATCTATGGAACACACCCGAAAAATAGGGCTCCAAATCCTAAACCAACAGCAGCTGTCCTAATACTAGTATCCAGGGTTGTCCCTAGGTCTAGGCTACTTAGGCCATCGCCTCAGGCCCCCTATTAGAGAATGGCCCCCAAATTTTGGAGCAAAAATTGATATATTTTTTTGGAGATATAGGAAGGAAAATTCGTTTTACATTTGTTTTTCTACTTTTAAGAAGTCCTAAAGAATTGAGTAACGCTAGAGATAATATAACTTTAAATACATGAGTCTTACTAATATATGTGTTACTAATCACAAGAAATAATTAATATTGGATAATGCTAGAAATACTATAAATTTTATTTCATAACTTTTACAAATTGATGTGACAATTAATATGAGTTGTAGATGTTAACAACCTATTAAATGTATTTTGAATTAATTTTTGTGATTGGTGATACATCTTTATCAGCCTCATGTTGTTTATAATATCTCTAACATCATTTATTTAAATATTTGTTTATTATATTCTTGAAGTGCCATTAATCACATTCATTGCTACATTGTTTGTAAGTTTTATTTTTAATTTTAGTAAAATTTGTTATACTTTAGCATTTTCCCCAAAAAAGAAAAGAAAAAAAAGAAGCATATTACAAAGTAAAAAAGAATGAATTTTTGTTATAAAAAAGATATTAATTATAAGTTAAATATTATTTAAGTGATAACAAAAAGCCTTAATTTAAATATTTCACCTTAGGCTTCCAAATTTGTTGAGTCACCTCTGCGCATCTACAACAAATCTCATGGCCCTCTCCTTTCCAAGTAAATGATTTTGGGATAAGTACCAGACAAGGCGAATGGCACCTATCAGAAGAAATCATTTAAAAAAAAAGTAAGGAATACATAAAAGCATAGTTTAATGTAATCCAAGTTAGCCTTTTAAAAAGGATATTCATCCACTAAATCGTCATCTGTCAGCCTTGGCCTTCAATCAAAGTCATTACCATCAAGTACAATAATATTGAGAAAATGGTGTCAAGGCAAATAATAAACTGAAAGTAATAACAAATCTTCAAACAGGAATGCCGTAAGAAGAAAATGTATATGTGAAAATGCAATGTGGCATATAAAAATAAAATAAAATCGTAATCATTCTAACAGACTAGCATTGAAAAGTAGGGCTTGGACTTGCAATATAACTTACATAAGAAACATTATTAGAAGAACTAGTCGCTAACCCGTGCGATGCACGGGAAAACTATTGAAAATAAGATTTTAAAAAGAAAATTTTATTAATTTTAGTTTATATCGAATATTTATTTATGGTAGTTTAAAATATTATTTCAAATCTTCATTTCATTTTATTTTAGTTGGAATAACTTATATAATTAAATGAAATGCTTATAAATAAGAGATGACATTAATAATATACTATATATAGTTAGTGATTATTCAAGATATCATTCAAATATGACAATTTTTTGGTTCTAAAAAAAGAACAATATTAATGCATTTAAATACAAAATACTATATTGTCCAATAGATATTACAACTTTAAAACTAAAACATGAGTAGTGATTTTTAATGGATTGGGGTAATAGCACAACTTTTAATAGAAAAAAAAATTTGATTTAAAATTTTTTGGAGTATCACTATATTAAAAATGCCGAAAGGAAGCAAGAAATTCCACTGAAAAATGCTACAAATACATTTGGGTTTTTTTTTTTTTTTTTTTTCAATGAGCAGGTACATTACTGTTTAGTAGAGTCTTAATACATGGGGGATGCTCCTCCATCCAATACATCATTGTCTAGCAAACCCAGCTAGTTCTTTGCTTCAAATGCTATCTTCTCTGCTGGTCCGTTTGTTCAAGGAAAGCCACAAGAGAAAAATATATTCCTAATAGAAGAACCAACTACCAAGTAGTCTAACATCATTAAGGATGTGGCCAATGCTCAAATTGGTAGGTCCAGCTGACTTTACTTCATCTACTAGACTATTAAATTCACACTCTATCTCTACTGCTTGAAGCCCCAAGTCCATAGAGGCCATGTACACCCTTCAACAGGCTATCTAGACTGATTATTTCTCTAAACTTCCATATATTCCACAGCAAATGTATAGGTTGTTTGCACCAAATCCACTACTAACTTCAAAGTTTCATCCACATGCCTTTGGTTTCGATTTGACCATAATAGCCAACCTCCACCGCAACTAATACAATCAACTGAATTGGTTAAAACAATTATCAAATATTGGGATATAAAAATACAATCAACTGGATTGGTTAAAACAATATATCACCTGAGAATATAAAAATACAAAACTTGGTATTATGTATATGATACCGTTGAAAGATTTAAATATCATTGCAGGCTTCTTGAATTCCACCCATCACAAAAGCCACGGCTTACATCAAATTGGCCTTTAAAATCTTGATCTCCTTCATCCCTAGAACTTGGAAAATCAAATTTCTGCACTAATTGAAAATTTGTAAATATTTCCAACTATCATCTAACGATGAAATTATTATATCTTTACAAGAACAAAAAGGAAAACAAAGACCAAATGTTCTATGTAGCAAATTTGAAACCTATCACCAAGAAAAAGAATTAAACCTATTGGAAATTCATTAATTGGTACCAATGCAAGTAATTGGTACGCTAAAATATACTGATGAGTAGATAATGGTGACGATGAGAGAATAAAACTTTATAGGAAAAAAATAATATGAATAAATTACTTGTGTATGCTTTGAAGCTACTACCATCTCTATCAAAATTTTGAGGAGAAAAATAGAATGAAATCTATTAATAAAATAAATATATAAATTTCATTATTGATGCATCGATTTCTCTAATGTTAAAGTGAAAAAATAATATTCACTCTCACAACAACTCAAAACATTTACTTAATATATTATATCATCCATACCATCCAGCCACCACTTCCATTCCGGGTGATCATCTCTAACCACCCTTTGAAATTTTGTGGTTGCCTATGTTTCCTACCCAACACAAAATTCTGCTCCCCACCATTAAAAAAAACTTCGCAAATAAGTCTTGTCACATTTAGAGATCTCAAACCAACCATTTTCATTGTAGAAACCGAAATACACACTCAGTAGTTCCACCACTATAAATTATACAACAAATTGAGCTATAGCAAATATTGGTAACACAAAATCTCATAAAGGATTTAAAAGTATATTCCAAGAGGAAAAAAACAACAAATTTTTAATACAAATAGTTAGAGTCTACCTTTTAATTTGGAGTATGTACATGTTTTCTTAAAGAATATAATCATATGAAACTTGAAAGCAAGTTCAAAGAATAGGTGCAGTACATAAAAGCCAGTCATTCATTTAAGTTGGAGAAAAAAATCCATTCTGGTTCAATTGAAAAAGCATAAAAAAATGACAGTCATGTTTTTACATCACACAAAAAATGACATTGAGAAAATAAGGCCAACAAATACATCTCACCCTGATTAAATCAACAACACAATATCACATTCCCTACTTATCTTCCTCCTTACCACTCTCCATGTATTATGACTTCTAGAACAACAACAAAAAATCACTTACAAATTTTATCAAACGATGTGTAAGAAAAAAAAAAAAAACTTAATGAAAAGAGAGAATTTTAAAAAGAAAAGAGAGTACCATGTTGAAGCAACACTAGCATCAATATAACCAAGGGTTGTTTTTTCTCTCAAGGCCTGTGCAGGCTCCTTTGTGCCTAAAAATTGAAAACATAAAATGAGGTTTTTGTAGGTACCTATGTATTTTTCGGTTATGAAGTCAACAGATTAAAAATATGTAATATGCCTTTTGATTTTGCATAATGATAGAGGTATTTGTTAAAGCTTGCTATTTGTTAAGTCTCTCTTAAACCTCTCTCTGAATCTCTGCCTCAAATTTATAATATCTAATACCATGCCCATCTTGCATAATCATATATAAATGAGTTATATAACTCTCAAACAACTATACTAACCAACCCCGACCTTAAAAAAAAATTCCCAAAGAATCCAAAATAGCGGTAGTCCTAACATAACATTCAGTAGGCTATCATATAAGACAACCCAGAGATTATAACAATTTATAAAAAGAGAAAACCAATGTAAATGAAGACGACAGTAACACTATATATCAAACCAAAACAAACCCAAAATTGAAATCATATAGAAGAATCCCAGGAAACAAAAATCCAATAAAAATTGCATAACCTAAAAAAGGGAAAAAGAAAATCCAAACCAATGTAAAATGAAGATGAGAAAAACACTATATATCAACTAAAACAAACCCAGAATTAAAACCAAATAGAAGAATCCCAAGAAACCAAAAATCCAATAAAAATTTCATACAAAAAAAAAGGGAAAAAGAAAATCTAATTACAAAAATTTCGTGATTCTTCTTTGCCATAGATTTGACAACAAAGTAAGAAGAAGAAAACGTGGAAATCTGCAAAGAAAACAAAAACAAAAACAAAAACAAAAACAAAAAAACTTAAATCCAGAGCAACCCACAACCACAAACCAACAAAATTCCATGAAAACATAAACAAAAAAACTTAAATCCATAGCAACCCATAGCCACAAACTAACAAAATTCCATTAACAATTGAAGCAGATAAAGAGAGAGCAATATATAGAAATTAAGGAGAGTAAAAAACATGTTTTAATTACCTCAAAATAAAACATGATGGGCTGGATTGAGTGACGATGGAGAGGTAAAGAGAAATCGATGCAGTGGTAGTGATCCATGGTGGTGGTGGCAGTGGGAGGATCGAGTTTTGGTGTGCCAGTGTATAATAGAAAACAGAGAGGTTGTAGGGTTTAGACGTGAAGGCTAAAGAAAGAGTTGTAACTTGGATTAGGGTTCTAAATTGATAATTCTAATATAATATAATACTAATAAAACGTTAAGAAGAATTTAAAAAAAAAAAGAAAAGAAAAGAAACACTTAGTCTACGTTTTAGCTAAAAAACGTTAAGAAGAATTAAAAAACATTTTATTTAGCAAAAACGTTAAGAAGAATTAAAAAAAAAAAAAAAAAAAAAAAAAAAGGTAACGTGAAAGCTGATGGGGTGGGGGGGGGGAATAAATGGAAAAATTCTAATATAAATAAAACATCAAAAATAATTTAAAAAAAAAAGGTGACATGGAAAATTGTGGAGCTAGCAGAGACTTCGGTTTTATATATATATATATAGATATATAGATTATCTTTATCTTTATATATTAAGAAGATTCAGAAAGTTAGTTATTTCCATTTTGCCTTCCAAAAATGCTCCAAATTTAATTATCATTATTTTCTAAAATATTAAGAAATGAGGTTAAAATTATAAATTGACAAAATTTTAAAAATATTCCTATAAAAAAAAGCTACCCCATGTCCCTTACAGTTATAGCATTACAGGCCTAAGACAAAAAACAATTCCTACTTCCTAATAAAAAGGTTACTTCTTCCTTCCCACTGCCCAAATTCTTTTAAATTATATATATATATATATATATATATATATATATTTATATATTGTAAGGACACAATTTGTAGCGACCCAAAAAAGATATTGGGTTCGTACATTTAAGGGCCCTAACAATATCATTTGTAGAGCGTGGGCTTGAAAGGCTAGGCCCGGGTCACCGAACAGCGGTCAGCCATGGTGTCTATGGAAATTTGCATGAAGGTGAACCTGACGAATTTAGCAAGACCTTCTTCCGGTGGCAACATGAATGGTTCCGGTCTTTAGACCTCGTCCAAGGAGCTTAATGTTATTATTCTCCTCTTCTTCGACTTCCTCGCCCCCTCTCCATTGGTTCTCCTTCTCTTTTATACTAGCATTTACCCCCCTTCGAGTGTCCATATGTAAGCTTTACTTTCTGGGGTTTAGACTTGTTCTATCAGCCCATACCTGGAGTGGTTGGGAGTGGTTGTAAAAGCTGAATAGCATGGTGAAAGGCATGGACCTGTCAGACGCAGAGTTCTTTATTGCGGTATTGGTAGCTTTTTCACTTGGCCTACTCCTGCACTGAGCTCGTCCCTTCCTTTAGGCGTTCTATGGGGTGCTGAGCATAAGATCGTCCTCTGCCATATCCTTGGGCCTATTTTGGGCTTTCATTATGCGTCCTCGGCAATAGTTCTCCTCGGCTTAGGCCTTGGGCCCTAATGTAAAGTAGGCCGGGGCCACAAATTCTCCAGCCCCACATATATATATATATATATATATATATATAAACTACCCACATCACATTATAAAAAAAAAAAAAAAAATCCATACAAAAACCAATTACAACTTCAGGTAAAAAAAAAAAAAATTCTTTCATTTATTTCTCCTCTCTTCCCCTTTCTAACTTTGTGAAATGCATAAGGAACAATTCTAATAACATTAGATCAAAAAAATCCAAGCCCACAATATTCCTTCAGTTTTTTCTTCATTCTTTCATCATATTTCCAACCGATACTATTTTCTTCTGCACTCACTATTTCATATACTAAATTCTTCTCAATGGTAAAGCATTTTCCTATTGAAATTGGTAAGCTTTTGAACAAAATTAATTTATATACTACTTTCTCAATTGAATTATATTGTATATTGTACTTTATCAACTATGAATTGATAACTCTATGATTTTTTGTGCTACATTAACCATATGAAAGGTATCAGAGAAAATTTAGTTATGAATAAAAAATTATAACACTAAAGGCTCGTTAGAAGAAAGCCAATTATAAAAGCACCCAGGAGAGAGAGAGAGAGAGAGTTGTTTTTAAAAGCTGGGTTGAGTGAAACCCATTTTTCATGGCCGGAATGGTGTCTCTGCTAGATAAACCCTAGAGCTTCATGTCATATTTGGGAATAGGGGCTATAGAAATATAGTGGGAAAAGTTTGCTAAATAGCATAATTTTAGGAAAAATTTGTTAAATAGCATTTGATCAAACTTGTTTATCTATGTAGCATTTTTTTGAAATTCAAGTTTGTCAAATTTAAGTTCCAAAAAAATGCCACATAACTAAATAACTTGAGTTTCACTTAGAACTCGAGTTCCAAAAAAATGCTACATAACTAAATAATTTTGAACTGGTGCTTTTTTCCTAAATTATTCCTAAAATTATGCTATTTGGCAAAAAATGCAAATATAATAGGTTTAACTCACAACTCTAGCTAGTCGGTCAGTCACAGCCAACAAAAGTCTAAGTATAAACGTAAAGTTCAATGGGCCTGAGGCCCTCTTTCCTCAAAGCCCAACTCTACTTTTACCCATGCAAATGTGTCTGAGCCCACCAAAACCCACAAAGCCCGATGGCCATTAGAGGGAGACTAGGTTGAGATCTCGTATACGTGAAACACAAGAATACAAGATACGTGAAACACAAGAATACTAAAGCCGCACATGGCAGTAGGGTTAGTAGTTGGTACTATAAATTCAGTTTGTAACAAAATTTATTTTACTGCTCATCCTAGAATACCAAACCACAAGAGAGGATCATAATCACAACCTCTTTCTTTTTGGTTTTTAAATCAACCTCAGAGTCCTAGAACACACGTGGAAGAAAAACCTCCTTCAGGTCTGTTCAATCTTTTTTTTTTTTTTTTTTCAATCTGTGGTGATAATATTAATATTAGGCTTTGCTTAGGGTTTTATTATGTTTTTGCTTTTTGTATTTTTGTTTTGTGCTACGTCAATCAATCTGAATACCTTTGATTCTAAAGTATTTGGTAATGTATTTGCAGAATTGTGTGTTTTTCTCTTTGATTTTTCATGATTTCTAATGATTTTTTGTTGGATATTTCTGATCATAAATTATGTAAGAATTGCGTGATTTACTGATTTTAATCTATTATTATTATTATTATTATTATTATTCTGGTTTGCAAAATTGTTGGATATTTTTGTGGATTTTGAATTGATCTATACACTATTGGAGCAATAACATATCTAAATTATATTTAGGAAAACATAGAAACTGATTTGACATTGTTTTATTAAAGCATTTTGACTAGTAAGAATTTTTGAGATGATATTTTAATACTAATTTGGCAATAGTGTTTCGAAAGGATAATTGACGAATAAGTTTTAATTTTATACTAGTTTGGCATTAAAGGAATGTTTACATTCTCAAGTGCAGTTTTAGCAAGATTTGTTTCAAATTTCATGCGGTGGTAATTTGCCTATATGTACAAGCATATATAGTATTGTCAAGTAGAC
Source organism: Quercus lobata (assembly GCF_001633185.2). NCBI lineage: Eukaryota > Viridiplantae > Streptophyta > Magnoliopsida > Fagales > Fagaceae > Quercus > Quercus lobata. The sequence continues at coordinate 87,096,741 of NC_044907.1, read as the reverse complement.
ACGGTTTCAATTTCACTAGAATTTTTTGCGAAGCTTGAAGTAGTTTTAGTGTCTGTTATCTAGCTTTTTACTAAAAACTTTTTGTTGAAAGTGTGCCAAAGTATATTTGTAAGCTGTACATATTACTCTTAGTATTTAGTAATACCTGTTCTATTAGTCTCATGATAAGTGCTACTGCTATGTTGTAGTAATACCTGTTCTATTAGTCTCATGATAAGAGTGCTACTGCTGTGTTGTTGTCTCTGTGTGTATCATAATAATATGTATTAGGCGGTATTGTCTCTACTTACCTTTTTCTTAACCAAAAAAAAAGGTGGTATTGTCTCATTTTGGCCATTAACATGGCTGAAGAGTGAAGATAGACATGGATCTTTTAGTGCATGTTGATATCTTCTTGTTGGAAGATTTGAGCTTCACTTGAAATAGGAATTCTGGATAGTGTCACCTCGTTGATATTTAGTTCATGTTGAAGTAGTGTTTTGGAGTTTCTAGACATAACTTATCATTGGTTCTGATGATGCTTTTTTTGATTCACCAATTAATACACTGCTGCCATGAGTTACTGCATCTTCTGTCCATGAATATGTGACCTTTATTTTGTCATTTATCTTTTACTTTTCTTATTCATAATCGAGTTTGGAATCCTAGCCAATATGCTCTTCTCTTTTTTGTTCTAAAATGTGAGATGATTTTATCCTCTTTTTTTTGTGCAGGTAATCAACTACTTTTTCTGTCTAATATCACAATGGCAGATGTACAAGAAGCTGATAAGAACATTGAGATTTGGAAGTTCAAGAAATTGATCAAAGATCTTGAAGCTGCTAGAGGCAATGGTACAAGTATGATTTCTCTAATCATGCCTCCACGTGATCAAATATCCCGGGCTACCAAGATGTTGGGGGATGAGTTTAGTACTGCATTAAACATTAAAAGTAGGGTAAATAAACAATCTGTGCTTGGGGCAATTAAATCTGCGCAGCAAAGACTTAAACTTTACAAAAAAGTTCCTCCCAATGGGCTTGTGCTCTACATGGGAACAATTGTAACTGAGGATGGGAAGGAAAAGAAGGTCACAATCGATTTTGAGCCATTCAGGCCAATCAATGCATCTCTTTACCTTTGTGACGACAAGTTTCATACTGAAGTGCTGAATGAGCTTTTAGAATCTGATGACAAGTTTGGCTTTATTGTCATGGATGGTAATGGGACCCTTATTGGGACTTTGAGTGGTAATACCAGAGAAATTCTTCATACATTTAGTGTTGACCTTCCGAAGAAACATGGAAGAGGAGGGCAATCAGCCTGAAGGTTTGCCCGTCTTCGGATGGAGAAACGCCATAACTATGTGAGGAAGACAGCAGAGCTTGCCACACAATTTTTCATCAATACTTCCACCAGCCAGCCCAATGTTTCAGGATTAATACTAGCTGGGTCAGCTAACTTAAAAACTGAGCTCAGTCAGTCAGCCATGTTTGATCCCCGTCTTCAAGCCAAAATATTAAAGGTGGTAGATGTCTCTTATGGAGGGGAGATTGGTTTCAATCAGGCTATTGAGCTGTCCTCGGAAATCCTGTCCAATGTGAAATTTATTAAGGAGAAGCGCTTGATAGGCAAATACTTCGAGGAGATTAGCCTGGACACTGGGAAATATGTTGTTGGCGTGGATGATACACTGAAAGCTTTGGAGATGGGTGCTGTTAAGATACTTATTGTATGGGAAAATCTAGATATTAATAGGTATGTGATGAAGAATAGCACTACTAGTGAGATTATCATAAAGCACTTGAATGAGGAGCAGGAGGCTGATCAGAGTAATTTTTGTGCTCCTGTTGGCTCTGCTGAGTTAGAGGTGCAGGAAAAGATGCCTCTGCTGGAGTGGTTTGCTACTGAATACAAGAAGTTTGGCTGCACACTTGAATTTGTCACCAACAAATCTCAAGAAGGATCCCAGTTCTGCAGAGGTTTTGGTGGGATTGGGGGAATACTCTGCTATCAGCTCGATATAAGATCATTTGATGAGTTTTCTGATGATGGTGAAGTTTATGATGCTTCTGAAGATGATGGTGAAGTTTGTGATGATTCTGAATTCGAACCAATCAACAGTTTCCCAATGCTTGTGCAGGGGAATGGGGGAAAAAGGACTGCACCAGTGCAGGAGATCGAGGAAACACCCAAGGAGCTTCATTAAGTGATTTCATTTAGACGTTAGATTGTTCCAAAAAAAAAAAAAAAAATACAGGAGATATGTTTACCTGATTGGAGCAGCTGGGTAAGAGTCACATGAAGAATAATGTGCTATATCAGGTGCTTCCATTGCTTTGGGAATTTGATAACGTGTGAAATTTATTCCATTATTATGACTTTAGTTTATGTTTTTAATTCTGTTTAATACATTTATTATAATCCTGGTCATTTGTGTTAATGTTTGATGGATATCCTTGGTGGTTTTATCCTAGTTTTGATACTATAATAAAAGGTTACTGATATTAAGTTTTGGGTGCTGTTTCTTGCTGAGTTGTGGATGGGCTGCTGCTGCTTTGGTGCTTCAAAGCATGTGTGTCATGGGAAAAAAAAAGCAGGGACTGAAGCCAGTTCCATATTAATCACCTATCGAATAATTGCATGAGTATGCTAGTAAAATGTGCAATGAAGTAGGTTGCTTTTTCAAGTGAGTTTTGTGTCAGTTTGGTTTAGCCTTTCTTCCTCTCTTTTTAGTTACAGTTTAGCAAAATAAATCAATGAAAATAAGCTATACCAAATGACACTTACTCTTTTTTTAGATAGGAATGGTATCCAATTCAATAAGATACTAAATTGGAATGTTTGGGTTTTAGATTGGTAAATGTGCCAGATAGAGTAAATTAGTTTAAACGCTAACACTATGGGATTTCTAGTTTGGTAATTCTGCCAACAAAATGATCAAAATGTATTGATCAATCACATCCTTTAAGCCAACCCTTAAAATATGTTTTCACTCCCAAGAAGTTTCTGCAACAGCTGTCATTGGTTTAAACCCAGACTTTCCTCGTTTAGTTTGTTGAGTTTCCAACAATACTAACCAGTCTACCCAATCATATTACTACAAGTATTCAACTGTAACTCTGTATGTAAAGGGTTTAACATCAAAAGTAGTATTTGGTCTTAAAAATAATATGATCTAGGCTCTATTGTACCATTTGATTTCCTAAGTGCTAATCTGGTTGCCACATATATATATCATTTATACAACAAACAGTTACACCCTTGACTGTACCTGTCAATTTTTTTCCCCTTGGAAATTTTATAACCCTCTTTTTTGTTGACAATAAATACAAGATAACATTTTGAGGAAACCAAAAAAAAAAAAAAAAAAAAAAAAACACACACACACACACATTGGAGCTAAAACAAGGATTTATTGACTTATAATTTGCCAATTCTCTAGTTAATCACCTGTAATTACCAAGTAGGTAAAAATAATACCCGAAGCAGAGGTCAAATTCTGAAATGAACTCACTGTTTGCAGCCATACATTGGCCAAGAGGTATATTGGTTAGAGTAAATGGAAGATGCTAATACATGAATTGATCAAGCCACAACACAAAGACACATAGAACTCAAATAAAAATCTTTTGGGAAAGACACATTGGATTGATTTTCCCATTGTATTAATTTATTCCATTTCAAACAATCCAATAGCAGACTTATCATGCTTTAAGAGATGCCCCTACTTTTACTAGTTCTTCAACTGCCTTCAAGATCTGTTCCTCAGTCAAGCCTTCCAAACAAATACTCCTCTTGACACCCTATCCTATTCCTGCATCATCCTCTCTAGACTCATCCTCATCAAATCTTCTTGCATCATCTTCATCTTCCTCTCCACTTCATCAAATTGCACCAGTTTCTGCTTTCAGTTTTGTCAAGTATGCTCAGATTTCACTGTAGCATAAAAGACTTGGACATCCAAGTGCAAAACTTCTACAGTCTGTTATTCAGTCTGTTAATCATGACTTTTCTTTCAAAAAAGTTGATGAGTGTTGTTCTTCTTGTAAATTCTGTATTAGTGCAAAGATGCACAAATTTCCCTTGAACAAACACAAAATTCAATCTACTTCCATGTTACAAATTGTTCATTTTGAAGTATGGGGTACAATACCTATTACTTCTTTGTTTGGATACAATTATTATGTTGTGTTCATTGATGATTTTATTAGATTTACTTGGTTCTTTCTCCTTGAACAAAAGAGTGGGTTGTTTGATGTGTTTAAACACTTTAAGAATCTAATTGAGAACCAATACTCTTCTAAAATCAAAGTTTTGAGATTTAATAATGGTGGAGAATATATCAATTCTCAATTTAAGTCTTTTTCTTCTGATCATGGCATACTTCATCAAACTTCTTGTCCACATACCCCTCAACAGAATGGTATTTCAGAGAGAGTACATAGGCATATTGTAGAAACTGGTTTGCCCTTGTTACTAGTATTATGCCTTTTCCACTGCCTCATTTTTTATTAATAGGCTGCCATCTTCTATTCTAGGTTTGATTTCTCCTTGGGAAAAAGTCAATCACATGTCACCTTTTCTTACTGCCTTTAGGACCTTTGGATGTGCCTGCTACCAATACCTTAGGCCTTATAATAAACAAAAACTATAGCCTAGGTCTATGGAGTGTGTGTTTCTAGGTTACCCTCCTTTGTCCAAAGGGTATTTATGCTTGGACCTTAATACTAACAATGTTTACATAGTTTTCTATGCCTTGTTCAATGAAGATTGTTCAATGAAGATGTGTTTCCTTTTAAACATAAGTCTGATCTCATCACTTCTCATGTTCCTTTCTCAATTGCTATTCTTGATTCAAAATGGTTTCCAAACACTTTTGCCTCTACTTCATCTTCATCCACTCCTAATTCCTCTAGCTCTACTCATACTTCAATTGATTGTTTTTCTTTGGATTTGTTTCAGTCTTCTACTCCAATTTCCTGTGTTCTTCATTCACCTTATGATTTAGCTTCTTCCATTCCTAATGTTGATCCTAGCTTACCTTCTTCTTCTTCTTCCTCACTTGATATTTCTATTCCTGTGAATAAACATCCCATGCTCACCAGGTCTAAACTTGGTATACACAAGCCTATAGTTCTTCAAGTCACCACTGATTATGCATATCAGGAGCCCTCATCCTTTGTTGTGGCTGCAAGATACCCTTAGTGGGTTGTTGCTATGGATTCAGAGTTTCACTCATTTCCCAGGCAGCAGACTTGGTCACTTGTTCCTCCTTCTGATGATAAAAATATTGTTACTTGCAAATGGGTATATAAGCTCAAAAGGAACAGTGATGCACTATAGCCAGGTACAAGGCTCGGTTGGTGGCCAGGGTGTTCCTTCAGCACTATGGTTTAGACTATGAAAAACTTTTAGTCCTGTGGTTAAGCCAGCTACAATGCGATTACTTTTGGCTCTTGTAGTGACTTATGGTTGGTCTTTAAAGTGATTAGATGTGAACAATGCTTTTCTACATGGTGTGCTAAAGGAAGAGGTGTATATGGCTCAGCCTTAAGGCTATGTTGATCAGTCTTGCCCTAATCATGTCTGTTTGTTACATAAGGCTTTCTATGGCTTGAAACAAGCTCCTAAAGCTTGGTTTGAGAGGTTTAGTACTCAATTACTGCATATTGGATTTGTGGCTTCTAGGGCAGATGGCAATTTTTTTATTATCTACGATCATGATTCTCATATTGTGTTTTTTTTTTGCTTTATGTGGATGACATTATTGTCACTGGTAATCATCCTTCCTTTTTTTCCACTCTTTTTGGCACTTTGAGTAAGGATTTTGATCTTAAGGACTTGGAAAGGTTGCATTACTTATTGGGGCTTCAAATTGACTATACCCCATTTGGCTTGTTTGTTCATCAAACAAAATACACACTGGATTTGCTTCATAAGTTCTCCATGTCTGATTGTAAGCCCTACAAGACTCCCTACTCTCCTGCTACTCACCTTGTTGCCAATGATAGTTCTCTCTTGCCTGATCCTACCTAGCTACCCTCTACAGGAGCACGGTAGGGGCTTTACAATACCTTGCCTTTACTAGACCTAACTTGTCATTTGCTATTCAATAAGCCTGTCAATTCATGAGCTCTCTAACTGGTAATCATCTTCAAGCTGCTAAAAGGATATTGAGGTATCTCCAGGGTACCATTCATCAAGGTTTGGCTTTTACCCCTAGTCCTTTGTGAATTTCTGCCTATAGTGATGCTGACTAGGCTAGAGATCCTATGGATAGGAAGTTTGTCTCTGGTATTTTGGTGTTTCTTGGTAATTCCCTTAATACTTGGTTTGCAAAGAAACAATCAATTGTCTCTTGTTCCTCCACTGAGGCAGAATACAGGGCTTTGGCATCCTCAGTTATTGAGCTTTGTTGGATAAGAATGTTGCTTAAAGACTTTGGTGTCTTTCTTCCTCATCCTCCCATCTTATGGTGTGACAATGTTTCTGCTCCTGCCATCTTCTAAAATCTTGTTTTTCATGCTCGCACGAAGCACATTGAGGTGGACTACCATTTTGTTCAAGAATGAGTTCTTCGTCATGATCTTCAAGTTCAATTTGTCTCTTCTCAGGATCAATTAGCTGACATTCTCACAAAAGGTCTTCCATCTCCTCAATTCTAGAGGCTTGTCTCCAAACTCATGTGGCATTTCCCCATGTGTTTGAGTGGGGATGTAGAGTAGATGCAGTTGATGTAGCCAGATGATGCAACTACTACTGATGAAATATGCAGACAGGTGCAACGGTGCCATTTTGAGTCTAATGCTCAGAGTTAAAAGACCAACAACAAAACCCACCGTATCACTTAAAAAGAATGTGAAACGTAGAGTTTAGATTATTAGGCAGTTGGTTAGCATCTAAATTACTGTTAAGCATGTGTGTTTAGTTGTTAAAATCAGTTATAACTAATTTCGTACTGTTACGCTACTCTCTCTCTCTTTCTCTCTTATCTCTCTCACTCATTTGTATGTATATAACTAAACAGAGTCTTATTGTGTAATTCATTCGCTCATTTTACACAATATATTGAAAGTATTCTCTCCCTTTCACTCTTGGTTGCTACCTCTTTCTCTCTCTTAAACTTTTTAGTACCCTTCAATTTAACGTGTACTTTTGTGTTTGTCTCCTTTTATTGATTGCTGAATCCCTCTTTGTTTCTTTTAGTTCAATTTTTTTTTTTAGGTATTGAGTTTGCGGTTGGCAATGTTTAAGGGAACACAGGCTAGAGAAAATCAAACCTTCAACTTTACAGGTTACTAACCCAAAGGAGGAACAACCACTAGCCAATGAATATCAAAACCGTCATCTAAGGGGTACAAAATACTAACTTTGTTTGTTCGTTTTTTGCTATTATTTGCTAATCGAAGTGATTTGTTTGTTTTGTTTTGATATCTTTATTGGTTGAGATATTTATTGGCCCACACCGTTTCTATAATTTATAACTTGGTCTTTAGGTGAGTGGTTTAAATATGTTATATGCTGATGTGATTAAGAAAAATGATCAAATTTGATATTGTTAGGATCCTAAGGTTAAGCCTGAGTTGATTAAATAATCTACTTTTGTTGGGCATCTGTGAGGGAAAATCTTAACTAAAAGATCGAGCTCTTCCACATCACCAACAATCAACAACACAAACCCATGTATCAATGTGGAATGAGTCATAATCAAAATGCTAGTGGAAGCGAAACTTTTGTAGTGGATTCGCATTGCAAAGAGCCCAAGAGTAGGAATATATTTTATTTTGAATCCATAATGTTTGATAAAATGCTTGAAAGAAAATTGATTAATTATATTTCTATCTTGATGATTTTATAATTTATTTTCATTTGTTCTGTATTTTTTTTGGGAATAGAAACAATTAAATTTGGGAAAATTTGATTGAAAGCACTACAGTTGTAGATACATAGCATGCATTCATTGGGTTTTCTTTGTAGTTGTTCATGCTGATGTTGGTTTTATGATGTATCAGCCTCTAATTGACATAAGTGGAAACAAATTAACTTACTTATGGATAAGAAAGTAATTATATTTTAAAGGTGAATAATTTGTCATTAACCATTGAGGGTTGAGGATAATTGAAAGCGAATTTTTAAAAGGATCACCACAATCTACACATATTATATATGCCCTGCTTAATGAAGACTTTTGATATGTAGACTAATGGAAGCAAATTTTTAAGTCTTTACTTTGAAGAATAAGAAGACAATATATTGCAATGATTATTATTGATAGGCCAAAAACGTATTGACCCTTTGTGATAAATTAATTAATTAATTAGCCAACTTTATTAATTAATCAAATTAACATGCAATTGTACATGGCAACACAAAAAAATCACCAATTAACTAAATTATGCAACGGAAAATAAATTGACATGGTAATTTGTTTATGAATGGGGAAAACTTACACAGCAAAAACCCCACCGGTTGATTTTAAGGTCACCACTCTCGAGAATCTACTATTATCAAAACAAGCGGTTACAAGTAAAGGAATTCCAGTACCTTCTACCAACCTACAATTAAACCCTTACCCCAATACTCAATTAGACTTGTTTTGTAGTGATAATCTCTCATTTTCAATGCACGACTCCCAGTACATGACTAACCAATTTGCGTGGATCCCAGTACGCGACTTGATCACCAACTTGAGAAGGATATTGATTGCAAAGTTCTTTAGTTCATCACACGATGAAGATCATGAAGTTGCTTGGTCACAAAACCCTATGGTGTACAAAACACAGCAGCTTCTTCAAGAGAAAGAAGAATTAGGGTGAACTCGGTTTTCGGTCACACTCTTCTTCACACTTGTGGAATTGTGCTCTTATGCAACTTGTACAACCTTTTACGGCCCTCAAATAATCCTTATATATGTTTAGGGTTGTGAGAAAAGAAAGCCCAAACATACATTTACGGATTGGATGAAAGTCAACTTGAAAAACTGAATTTCATAAACCTCGATAGATAGCCATCTATCGAGCTAGCTGTCGAGCCACGGGCTGAAGCAGCTTTTAAACCTCGATAGATGCTAGTTGTCGAGCTTTAAAATCCCGCACTTTCTCACTTGATTCTTGGACAAACTTGCATGACTTTAACACTTGAACTTGAAACCTTGTTTCCTGAAGTATTAAACACATCCTAGATCTACCCAATTACAAGTAAAGTGCGTTTTGTCAAAGGATTAGTCAATTACATAAAATGTTGACATATGTTCATAACATTGAATCACATATGTCCTAACAATTATATTTAGTTTCACTAATATTTGTATTAATGATTTCTTTTTTAAGCACAGTGGCTATAAAACTGCATTATCAAACTTTTGGTTTGGTATTTCTTTACAAGTGCAATCTGTATAGGATAGTCAAGCTCCTTTGTTTGACTTGCTCTTCCTTTAAGTTTAAAAAGGTACTAATGAATTGTAATACTAAATTCCTCTTTATGCAGTTTAGGTTGTGTGCAAGGTTTGTTGCAAGAGGATCACATATTACTTCATGAAGTAAGCAAAAGTGATTTTGGCTTTCAGTCAATTTCTTCTCTATCTACAGCAATTCAATATCTTAGATTTTTTTTTTCTTTAAAAACCAAGTTTGCCAAATGGCACATAGAATTGAAAGACTTTCTATATTCTTCTAGCCAGTAAGACTTTCCAATTAAGTGCCACATTAGTTTACCTCTCTCCTCAGCTTGTCTTTGAGCATGCCTAAACTGTTACAAAATCTCTTCTAACCTCTTGCTGTTGGAAAAATACATGTTTGTATTGCATACAAAACATATGCAGCAGAAAATTAATGGATCTACTTCATTCGCAATTGATAACATGTACTATGTAAATTTCAGAATTTAAGAATAAGAGAGTGTACCTTAGTATGATGAATTTCAAAACCAAAGATCAGAAGTTCTTGAGAACACTTTTAATCTTCACTCCAATTCCACTTATGCCCAAGAAGTGTAGTCTCTCAATTAGTTTCTATGAATTTGTTCAAGGGAGAATGAGAGAGTGTCTAACCCTTACATACAAACCATTTCATATTCTTATAAAAATTCAGTATGTTTCTCTTCTTATAACTGATTATCTAATTAGGCTAGCCTTTTGGGCATTTCCAATTGGGTTTTAGTATGTGGATTGGAGTGAGACCAAAAAGGAACAAATAAGACACTAACTCCAGTGGGCCTTGGGCTTTTCTGTCAACTCTTGATAAGTCCAAAATTAACATTAATTATATTTAATACTACTATATAAATATCATTGCATTCTAGGCCTTATTAATAAATTATATTCCAAGACTTTATTGTACATGTAATCCCTTCATAAAATATTTATAGTAATACAAAGTCATGTATATAGACTGTCACTTTATAAATTACTACATCTTAATCCTTAAGTACTAGGTTTAGTCCTTTAAGTTATTCATCATATATTTATGAAATCCGATTTCATAAATATATACTTTAGTAACTATTTACTAAAGTAGTTAGGCCTAACATTCTAAATAACAAACCCATTAAACTTATCTCAAGGGAATATTTTGTATTTTCGTTAAGAGACTATGAATTCCATTTTGAGAATATATATTCCATCAACACTAAATATGGCTGTCCAACACATTGAGGTTTTGATCGTAATTTTAGATCTCACTCCTGATATATCAAAGTAACCTACACTTCATGATCAAGTCCATTATTCTCTCAGGATTAAGAGTTCATGTAAATAAAATTCGTGAGATTTATTATTCATTTGACAGTCGTTAGGAGAATAATAAATCTTACAGTGGTCCAATTCAATATATTTTAACTCTTAAAATGTATTAACATATCAACTAGAAGTTTCCATTTCCATGATCAAGACAAATCATCTTAGTTGATATGTTATAGTCTTCGCAGATGAAATGCCCAATTTCATCACTGACTATGAACTAAAATTTTGAGTTTACAAAGAACTTGTGATTTATATCTTCTGTGACTTTCACATAAATCACATATTATGCATCTCATGAATTATATGATAATGTCTAAATATTCATGTTACCATAATTTTAGATAAAAATAAAGCAACTTTATTAATCACAACTTTAAGTCATACATAATAACATACATAATGATGGTTTTTACACCCCTTAAAAACAATTGATTTAACTTAGGTAATTAGCCAAGTTGTTACTTAGTCTAATTTAACAAGTCTAGGTTATCACAATAACAAAGATCAAAACATGCAAAGTATGATGGTTTTTAGAACCCTTAAAAACAATTGATTTAACCTAGGTAATTAGCCAAGTTGTTACTTAGTCCAATTTAACAAGTCTAGGTTATCATAATAATAAAGATCAAAACATGCAAAGCAGCGGAAAATAAATAACACAAGATATAATCACTCAGGAAACCAAACCGGTAAAAACCTGGGGGGGATTTGACCTAGCTATCCTCAAGGTAAACTTGAATTCACTATCTTGAAAGAATCGAAGTTCATATAATAAGACTTACAAGCCCCCACACTCGACTTCTTATTGCTACCAACTAGTAGAACTTACTGACACGACCACGTGCAAGCTCCGAATTCACAGACTCCTTCTTTCTTGGATTTACCACCAGATACAAGCACACCCACTTGTGTTTTCTTTAAGCTTCAATGGCAGCAACTGAGTTGATCACCAAGCTGTAAATAAATCTTCTCCTTGAAAACCCTAAGTTTGTGTAAAAGAAAGTTCCTATAGATCTCACAAGAGATTTACACAAACCGCAATATGAGCAATACTAAAACGTGGTTAGGGTTTGCCTTTTATATTAGGACAAATTAGAAACCATAAAAACATTTTAAAACAACTATGGCTGAGTTGGAAATTTTGCAGAAAAACATTCTGCCCGAGCTTGGATCGATCGAGCCAGGCCGAAATGCATTAATCTTTTCTGCATTAAGCTCGATTCCAACTTTACATAAATGCACAACTTTGAGCAAGACTAAAACACTTCTAAACACATTATTTTGATCATGGTTTGCCAACAATACAAATTACAGTTCTAAATACATAAAATCCTAAGTCTTTAGAACCTAACAAACTCTCCCTTTGGCAATCTGTGACAAAACACAACTAGAAGCTCAAAGTTTACAAAATAAAAGCCCTATACAAAAATTATGCTCATAAAAACAAATTCAATCTAACTACTATCCATCAGCTGCAAGTGTAGACAGCAGTTCAATTGAATCAACCTGTATATTTCCTGAAACACTAAACAAAATGCATAACCGCATGTGTGGAAGCAATACAAGTAAACAAATTAAATTCTTGATTTCAAACAACACACAATAAAGATATATATCAATGAATAACTCAAAAATATAAATCAATAAACAGTTTGAAACAAGAAACATATAAAGTACCAACAAAAAATACTCCCTCTAACATGAATATTCCATAAAAAAACATGGCAAGAGCTAAAAAGGTAAAATATAATGTGAAGCACCTAGATACAATCTAAACTCCACAAGCTCCAACCAAAGAAATACTCTCCCCGTGAAAACAAAAGCTCTACAAAGTACTTCCCCTTTTTGTGACGGAATGCCAAAGGGCAAACAAAATCCATCATCAAAAGGGAGGTGGTCTAAACTGCGTCAACTCCGCACGCAAGGCACGGATTTCATCGAGCACGTCCACCAAAATCTGTCCATGAGCCGCCTGAACGGTCAAGACATGATCCAACGTACGTCGAATGTCTGAATCATCCAAAGCAGTCGGTGGAGGAACATCAGCATCAGCAGCAACACCCGATGTCTCAGCAGCATCAGCACCTGTAGAAGAGGGAGGAGGGGGAACAGCACTAGATGACGCACCCCTAGAACGCGAAGGAGCAACTCTCAAGTGAGCAGCCCTCTATCTAAGAAAGGTGGCACCTATAGGAGCAACTACATGAACAGGCTCACCAGAAGGGAAACCATCTAAACCTAAAAAGAGCAAAATCATATGAATGAAAATAGGATGAATAAGCGCATGCCCTACGACAGAACTCCTATGAATCTCGTTCAAAGAACTAAGGAACAAATGAGGGAAACTGATCGATGCACCAGAAACAAAAGCATACAAAAACACACATCGCTCTACAGGGTTGGTGTGAAAATGAGAAATAAGCCACAACGAATGACATGCTATCCTAAAGAAAAGATAGGCAGTCTCGGTAAGCTCAGCGGACGTGATCCGAGGATCAGAGCCCCACTGGATAGATGACCCAGTGATGTATGACATGATAATATCTAAAGAGGGTGACTCATCATAGGGATAGTCAGGCTCCCGAACAACTGGAACCCTAAGAGCCTCAGCCACTACCTAAGGGGTAATGGTGAACTCAACACCTCGTATCCAACTCCTAACAAGGGTGTTGGAATTATAGACGTGGCAAGAGAGGTTCGAGAAGAACTCTCTAATCAGGGCAGTCGGGGGTGGATGATCTATCTCTAAGAGAGACAACCAACCTCTAGACTCAAAGTTAGCCCTAATGGCTGGATCAAGTTCATCTAAAACTACAGCTCGCTCAGCCCACATCTTACGCTTACTGTTCAAGGTATCAAAGGCCTCTCTGCACTTATCATTCCTAAACACCTTACTCCTAGAGGGAGACTCAAAGGAAGTGGAAGGGGTCCTATGGGCTCTAGTTTTCCTAGGCATGGTGCTAGGATAAGGACCAAAACACAGAGCAAAAAAAAAAAAAAAACCAACGGCAGATTGCAAGTTAGCACAAAAAAATATAGAACAAAAATCTATATGATGCATGAACAATTTAAATGGCATGATGCATGTCCTAATGCAGCGCAATTAAGTCCAAAAAAGTTTAAATTTACAAAATTGGCTTGAACAAAGAGGTATTAACACAAAAACCCCATAATTTGGAAAACCACTTAATCAATTTGAAAGATATTGACGAATTGATCATTATACATGATAGAGTTCAAAAATTAATGACCAAATACATCAAATCAACAAACCAATTTTATCAATTTAACCCAATTTGAACAAAATCCCCAATTTCGATCAATTTCAAACCCTAGAATTTTCAATTTTTCAAAAACCACGAAATTGATCAATTAAACCACAAGAATCATGATAATAACATCCTAGAACAAAAACCCAAAGATCAATTTCACAAAATAAGGTTTGAATCATCAAAAACCCCAAAATATGAAAGGTGCCGAAAATACCCAATGAATATGCATGAAAAATGCATGAAAACATGAAATAAAATGCAAAAGGAAGGGCAAAAAGGAAGGACAAAAACCTTGCAAAAATTTCGGAGGAAAACGACAAAAAATCCTTGGTGGAGCCTAGCCAAGTCGAAGAGAGAGAGGAAAGTTTGAAAAGTTTTGAAAAAGTGCCTTTGAAAAAGTCCAATCTGACTTTTTAAAAAAAAAAAAACATGATTCATGAGTTTCGATCGATTGAAAAACAGCCTCGATCGATCGAAACAAACAGAGACTTTAACAAAAACAATTTTAAAAGAGTTCGATCGATCGAAAATCAGGCTCGATCGATCGAAACAGACAGAGACTCTCTCTAACATTTTAAAAAAAATTCGATTGATCGAAAAATAGAATGAATCGATTGAAATGGGCAGAGGCTCACTAATTTTGAGGAAAAACACAGTTTTTTGAAAAAAAATCAGAATCAACTCTAAGCATTGAAATTCAAGAGCAATATGCATGAGTATGTGATGATGTGACTTTCAAAAAACAAGAATTTTAAGCCCAAAATTCCCAAAAATAAAATTTCTTGCATTCTCCATAAATTTTCAAGCAACAAATTAATTTTGCACAAAATTCAAAGTATTTGCAAAACTTGGTTGGTCAGACCATAAACACACACAATAACATGTAAAAAGTTTAGCAAATAGTAACTCGTGTAGTGTGTGCAACTAGCAAAAACTTGAGATACATGTGAGGTGATATGTGAATAGCAATCAATCACAAAGTCTACAAAATTTATCACAGAGAATTTAAAAGAGATTATCACCTAAAGAGTTACATCATATAACTCCCACAGCTCATAGATCATAAGTTTGTAATCATGTAAGTTTCTTGAATTTATGCCTTATAATATACACACAAATTTTATGTCATGTGATTTTGGCATCAAGCATAATAGTACACACCAATTTTATGTATTAAACAATTTAAACCGAGACTTCACCTTATGTTCTTTTCGTGCATGTGCTACACTTTCTCGAGCACAAAATCTTATGATATGCACTAAGGCGTTCATGATTGGCTAGTCAATAGTGGTGAGATGGTTATTTATGCCTTTCTCTAAAAGTTCAAGTCCGACAATCAAAAACATGTGACTTCAAGATTAAGACAGAGTAATCAAAAACCATAAACATCTTTCCCACACAACATGCACTACAAAGCTTCAACTAGTAAAGTGCAATAAGTAAGCTCATCAAAGCTAAATAAGGTACAAATGACATGTTATGTGAAAATAAATTGACCAACCTTGTTCTTCAAAAACCAAGAAGAATAGTACAAAATATAATTTGCTTCCTTTATCTTCCTTTTTTTTTTATTAAAAAAAAACATCTAGAATGAAATGCATGAATGTTATGCAATGCAAATCCTAGAAAAAAAAAAAAAAAACAAAAAACAAAACCAAAGAACAATGGTCACAAAGGGTAGAGCAATGAAGCATAAGGACCATGAAGACCAAGACCGATCAGGGATATAGAATCACACCAATTACTTGACGAAGAGTCTCAAAATTACTTCTATCATGAGGTTTGGTGAAAATGTTGGCATTTTGACGTTCAATAGGAATATACTCAAGACACACAATCTTTCTTTCAACAAGATCCCCAATGAAGTGATACCTAATCTCTATGTACTTAGTCTTAGAATGTTGAACAAGGTTCTTAGATATGTCAATAGCACTAGAGTTATCACAATAAACAACCATGGTATCTTGGGATATCCCATAATCAGTTAAAACCTTTTTCATCCAAAGAAGTTGTGAGTAACAACTTCCAGCAGCAATATATTCTGCCTCGGTAGTCGACAATGACACAAAATTTTGCTTTTTACTCATCCAAGCAACGAGATTAGCTCCAACATAAAAACACCCACCAGTGGTGCTTTTTCTATCATCAGCATTACCACATATGATAAGACCAAGACGTCCAAGAAAAGATTTAACAAACTCAATAAGAGACAAATACACAAAGTAAGCAAGTTGATGAATAAGCAAAAAGAATTTCCAAGAATCCGTAACAAATGGGTCAAGGATCAGCTCAGTGATCAAAAGATCAACAACAAAAGAGCAACCTGCTCTGATACCACTTGATGGTTTTTAGACCCCTTAAAAACAATTGATTTAACCTAGGTAATTAGCCAAGCTGTTACTTAGTCCAATTTAACAAGTCTAGGTTATCACAATAACAAAGATCAAAATATGCAAAGCAGCGGAAAATAAATAACACAAGATATGATTATTCAGGAAACCAAACCAGTAAAAACCTGGGGAAGATTTGACTTAGCTATCCTCAAGGTAAATTTGAATCCACTATCTTGAAAGAATCGAAGTTCATACAATAAGACTTACAAGTCCCCACATTCGACTTCTTATTGCTACCAGCCAGTAGAACTTACTGACACGACGACGTGCAAACTCCAAATCCACAGACTCCTTCTTTCTTGGATTCACCACCAGATACAAGCACACCCGCTTGTGTTTTCTTTAACCTTCAATGGTAGCAACTGAGTTGATTATCAAGGTGCAGATAAATCTTCTCTTTGAAAATCCTAAGTTTGTGTAAAGGAAAGCTCCTCTAGATCTCACAAGAGATTTACACAAACCGCAATATGAGCAACATTAAAACGTGGCTAGGGTTTGCCTTTTATACTTAGGACAAATTAGAAACCCTAAAAATGTTTTAAAACAAATAGGACTGAGTTGGAAATTCTGCAGAAAAACATTCTGCCCGAGCTTCGATCGATCGAGCCAGGCCAAAATGCATTAATCTTTTCTGCATTAGGCTCAATTCCAACTTTACATAAATGCACAACTTTGAGCAAGACTAAAACACTTCTAAACACATTGTTTTGATTATGGTTTGCCAACAATACAAATTAGATTTCTAAATATATAAAATCCTAAGTCTTTAGAACCTAACACATAATATCATACAATAGGATTTAAGGGCACTGATCCTAACATTTGCTATTTCTGTCTCCATTCTTTCCCATATATTTGATCATTTTGCAATGAACTCATTTGGTTGATAATATTTAGGCTCTATAAATCTGTTTCTTTTGTTTATTTTTCCATGAGGGTTATGTTAGTAAGAACAAATGACTATATTTGCCAGATGTTTGACAAAAGACTTCCAATAAGTATTTTATTTTTTAGTCCTTATTTGGTCCGTCTTCTTTTGTTTCTATATGGTTAAATCTCCAATGGTGAAGCTTAACTGCTCTAAAATATTGAAAGAGAATTGCAAGTAGTATATGTAGTTAGTGCTTCCTAAGTCCAACACATTTTTTTTTTTTTTTTTTTTTTTTTTTTGTTTTTCTTAATGACAATGTTGTCTTTATCTAACTTCAGATAAATTGGTGCTTCCTTTTATTTTTTATTTTTTATATTTATTTTTTATTGAAGTCATCTACAATTCGAGGAGCCAAGGATAAATGTTATGTTAATGGAAAATTGTACTGATACAACATGTAACTTCAATTTTTTGGCTGAATGACAAATAGTGTTGCCTTTATATAACTTCAAGTGAGTTGATGCTTCTTTCTTTTTTTATTGAAGTCATCTACAATTTCTAGAGTCAAGGATAAATGTAATGTTTATGGATAATTGTATTGATGCAACATGTAATTAATTGTGATTGTCATTGGTAGATTAAACAATTTTAATTTACTTATCCCAAAAAAGACAGCAATTCTAATTGAAAATTTATCTATAATTATATTTTTGAATGGATAAAAAGGATTATTTCATGTCTTTACTTTCAAATAAGTTTAACATTCTACTTAACCTTCTCATATAGCAGCTTAAAACATTATCCGCATATTGTGCAGGTACTCCGCTAGTATGTAATAATGAACAACAAAGTTTACATACGCTTGTTGACCATGCCATTTTTATGGATAATGATTGCTAAATGTATTAAAATTGAACCATCTTTTACGATATGTTCTTTTGGAATTGGAGACATTTTATGTATTTCTAAGACTAATCAACAATTATATTGTTATTAATAATTTTACACAGTGCAATTGTCACTCCCCAAACCCAAAAGGGTCCAAAGTATGAGAAAAGAACCATCAAGAGAGAAACTGTAGGAGATTTTTCTTTTCTTTTCTTATTTTTTCTTTTCCACATGATAAAAATATATAATCATACTGAAATCTCCACATTACTAGTCAAAACTCTATAGCACATTTACAAACAATAACTAAAAATCATGTGCCTCTATATAATACGTGAATATATTACAAAACTCCAAATGGATTGCACAAGGTCAGAATAATATCAAGAATAGACAACCTCAACATCAAATGTAGGCATACCACACCTAAGGCTAACAAATCTCAAGTGTCCAACCTCCAATAAAATTAATTACGGCTTCATTGAACATAGCAGGATTGAGTCATCAGCCATTTACAGCAAAAGTTTCCTAATCTAACAAGGCACTCCAATTACCACCAAATGAAGTAAGCTCCATATCCAAGGTATAGCTAAAAGATTTGAAAAAATGTTAGAGGGTGGGATGAGCTAAAACCTAGTAAGTAACATAATTAATGTGGATGGGGGAAATGCAAGTCTCATGATATGAGCATTTTACAAAACTTGTTATAATTTGGGAATTTCCATTTGGATCATGCGAATCCATTTTTCTTAATAAAATGACAAGAATGATTAAAAGAATGTAGGACTAAACTTTCTCAAAATATTTCAACATGAAATTACATACTATATACTGTGAGCTATCAAAACACCATTCAAAAACCTAAAAATCCAACTCAAGGCCACATAACAAGCTGCCATAAATGCGTTAGGTATGCCACGAAGACATCGATTATGCCACAAAGGCATCAAGTTATGCCACATCATTTTATGCCAAGAAGACATCAGTTATGCCACAAAGGCATCAAGTTATGCCACGAAGACATCAAATTATGCCACGAAGACATCAAATTGCCATAAAATGGGGTGTCAAGATACCAATGTCACAAGGATTGCAGTATCTGCTAGGGTAATCACACCTGTCACGGCACAGGAGTAAAAACCACATAAGGCTCATAGTTAAATGAAATTGAAACTCGTAGTTTGTTTCTAAGTAGTTTCATAAAAACTTTAAATATCCTAGCATTTCACAAAGTTGTCAAATTTTCAAAATCATTTCTTGTCAATAAGATTTTCTATCAATTTCCCAAATATTACAAGTCAAGATTAAACAACTTTAGAATTTGTAAATAATGCAATAAATCTATAAAATTCATTCCCAAGAATTTGATCAAAGACGTTTGTCTTTTCCACGCTAACAATCATGCATTTCCCCATATGCAATGACGAGTCATGCTTCATGTGTTTTCCATAAATAATTCATTAATAGTAATAGTACACCCAGTACGTTTTAGGAAAACCATGAATAATTTTCTAAAATGGGTTTAACTATAAAATACTTGAGTGCAATAATGATTCTTTAAAAAAAAAAAAATCCCATTAAGAAGCCACTTACCTTGAAACCCGCAAAAAGCCTAATTCTCAAAACTCTAAAGGAGATTAGAAAGAACATGAACAATACCAAGCGAACCTAAACAATACCAAGCAAACCTATCACGATGAGCATAAAGCTTGACATTGCATCTAGTTACGAATTAGAAATTGCTAAATAAGAAATTAATTAGGCAAACCTAAGTATTTAACCTCACAAATAATGTATTTCACTTCTAAAGTTTCTCAACAATTTAATTTACAAGGCATAGACTCCAATTTATAAACTTAAGTCATTCAAGGTATTCTCCCTAACATTAAAACTTTAACACTTGGAGAGTATCGAATGAAAAAAAAAATCAATTTTTTATTCCGATACGGCTCGGATATGCTCTGAATACATCCGAAATATGTCTAAGCTCTCACTCTTGATCGCAAGAGCTCCTCCTCCTTATATATATATATATATATATTTTTTTTTTTTTTTTGCTGAGAATGGGTTTGTGATATATTGTTGTAGAATATGGGTCTGTGATATATTATTATAAACATAAATTTTGTTCAAAAATATTTAAATATACCTAAAAATAAATAATAATTAATTAATTGTTGTATCCCCGACGTATTGTATACTAAATTTATCATAAAATATTGTATCCTCATACCTGTACCCATACCATATCGATGCCTATATCTGTATCAGTGCATCAAAGGCCAACATTTGTAAAAACCATAAATCCACTCATCAAATAAGTCCACCAAATCAAAACCCATATGCATAATCACAAGAATATCACCTATGAAGCTCATAAATCACATGAATATCATTTTCTAATCTTAGATTACAAGAACCTCT